>NW_021680586.1:181077-196269 GCF_001412515.2 Diachasma alloeum
CACATGTCTGAGGCAGCATTCGGATGCCGACCCCCCACCCCCCGTTCGCCATTCTCAGATGGGTCGTTTTGGACGTTTTGTATCCAGAAACGGCTTTACTTCACTACATAGATGGATGTCCAAAGCGATTTATTCGCTCAAAATATTCTTATTTAGAGATCAGTTTCATTTGACGTCGCAAGAAAAATCAGGTTTGCAAAATACTTGCATTTTCATTATTCTCCTGTATCAGAAGATGTGGTTCACAGCTCCAAATACAGCCACAGCACCGAATAACGATTTTATTTTGCTCAAACAGTTAGTAGCAAATATTCAAGATTCGAATAATATTTTGTCTCAAGTTTGCAAAGCTGTATTTGATAAGTTTGTGACGCACCTTTGGTACTTGTCGGAAGAATTGATTGCACTGGCTTTTTTCGATGAGAATGTTAGTTTAGATTGCAAGAGGAAAATGTGCGAGGCCATCAAATTTCGATCTGCTTATGATAGTGATAGAAAAAGGAGGAAAACTGAAATAAAAGACCTCGAAATATTTGAAAAATTAACTTTAGACTCTTTCGTTACCAGAAGCTCAATGAAATTTTTTGAAATTTTGAAAATTAATTCTAGTTTCTTAGAGAGTGAACCGTCCACATGGAAGACAAGAGATGATTTTGACGAAGCTTGCAAAATTGTCAGATCTCTCCATATAACAAAAGATATTGCTGAGAGATCTGTTACTCTCGTGAGTGAATACAACGATTTATTCACGAAAGATGAAAAAAATAAACAAAATCTCATGCGTATCATTCAAAAGTTACGAGAATCGTTTTCAAATTGCACAAGAGATGATTTACACTTTTTGTTTCAGAAGTATTTATATGATCAATCCATGTAGAATTGTAGTATTCTAAAATAAAATTCATATGTTATATTATAAATATTGGACTTTATTGTATTGACTAGTGATAACCCAACTTCACTTCAAATTAACCTATTTTTATGAATCGATGTTTGTTAAAATCGTGATCGAATAAGCAATATAAAAACATTATTTTTGTTGTTAAATTTCGAAAAATTGAAAAAATTCTGCATTTAAAATGAAAATAATAAAAGGGCAATAAACGGCTTAGTCCCAACCGAGGAAAGGTCTCGTCGGTTGGGTTGACCTTCTCAATTTCAGGTATACGACGCTCATAATGGACATGGGTAAGCTTAGCAAGTGCAGCTGCTCAAAAATTCAATAATTTTCTTTCGCCGTTTTCTTTAATTTTGAAGAATTTTTTTTTCAATTTTTTGTGAGGTGATAGTGAGATAATCAGACAAGTACTCATTGAAATTTAGAGTAAATTCGTTTATTCCGTGAAGCGCTAAATTGCTCTGAAAACCCTGAATTTAGTACGAAAATCATAATTTTAATTCAATAATGAAGGGATTTACAAAATAAATAAAAAAACCATTTTATTCTAAACCTCTTCCAGTAGGGGTCCTAGGAGATACGAGTGATAATGTTGATAATTATCGGATATAAAATAAAATCTTAAGCTATTCATTTTTTTCTGGATACAATCCCATAAGAATTTCAAATCATGGTTGCTGATAGTAGTAATGTGATAAAAAATCTGACAAAATTCACATCATGTCTCCATAAGGAGACATCCAGAAACCACGTAACGCTCTTGAGGGGGGGGGAGGGGTAAGCTACACTGACTACATAGTGTTACGAAAGGGGAGGGGGGGGGTCCGCGAGAGACGGTAACGTAACGCCAGTCAGAAAAATTTTACTAATAAAACTTAAAGCTATTCTTTAAAATGGTGGAAAAATCAAATAGCGCGCCAATTTACTTCGGGAGGTGCGCAGTTCTAGTGGTTTGTTTTTTTTTTGTGGCCAGTGTGTACGAAAACTCAACTGCTGATCAGTCTCCTGGCGCCCATGTAAACAAAGCCGGCATTCCCGTCTGTTGACATGATGCAATCCAGTTCACATTTTTTTACGAATCATCGATCACACTTTAAGTGTAGAAGAAAACAAAAAAAAATGAGCTCTAAAAAAGGCGACCTATTTAATACCTTATTCAAAGCATACCAAAGAGCTTATCTAACGAAATCAAGTCAACAAGCTCAACAAGACATAATAAAGGAGTGGAAGGAATTAAAATCACAGGGTTTGCCTGCAAATGAATTTGAGAGTTTCGTTAATACTCGTATCACAGTGTACCAACAACTATTTATGAAAAGAAAAGCTACAAACATTCTCAATTATTTTGAGCCTACAAAAGTAAGTGAATACTCACTTTCGCAGATATAACATTCTTGAAATATCTAGAGATCATTTCAGTAGCGAAGTGGTCAATCGGACCAAGTCGTTTTTTCATTTTGCCAGTTTGGTTGCTTATAATTTGTTAACGAAAAGAGATAGCGAAAAGTACATATGAGCTTTTTTTATAGAAAATTCACTACTCTATGAAAAAGGTTCTTATCAAATTTTTACTATCTCTATTCTATTGTGAGTTATGAACCAACAAAGTCTGAAAAATCAAAACCGACTTGGTCCGATTGACCACATCGCTACTGATTTCAGTTACCTTTTTACATTTCATCTGTTTCAATTTATTTCTCTCTATTTCTCTACATACACATTTTTTTTTACAATTTAGCGCCGAACTTTGGATATATCTGAAAACATTTCACCTCATAGTCTCACTATAAAAACAAGAAGTACCTAAGATCCTCTCGCGGCTATACCATCTTGTTCTTACTCAAACTCCCTGTCAAACTCTCTGTCTGATCTCGATGAAATTTCGAGTGTACACTCAGGTAAGTTGTAAAATGAATAAATTGTACTTTGAGCAATTTTATCGGGCATTAATTCAGTAGCGAAGTGGTAAAAGGAGATAAGTGCAAATTTACTTCACCGTCATTTTTGAAGGATATCTCGAAATTAATCGACTCCTCGACATTTTTGTAGTAGATTTTTCGGTAGGGAAGGATGAGTTCTACAACAAAAGTGGTTATAACAATTTCAATATTTTTAATGATTTTTGAGATATACTTAAAAAATGATGATAAAATCAAATTGCACTCATCTCCTTTTACCAATTCGCTACTGAATTATGTGAATTAAAAAACAATATTGAACTAGTTGGACATAATAATAATTTATTATAAATAATCTATTACTTTTTTCTCAGAGTCATCGATTAATTACAACGAATCTGCATCTGAACAAATTGATGATTTAGACAGCAGCAGCCAAAGTATTGCGATAGTGAAGCAACATCAATACGACGCACCCACACAAAAAACGAGTGCACTACGAATTCTAGAGAAACAGCTGGTTTCTCTAATGGAGGCTGGTTTAGCCAATGAATCGATCGATAGCCAGATTCGCCAAGTGAAAAAGGAACGAGACAAAGAGAGATAAAAATTGACATCAATTCAGGGACGAGCAAAGCGTCAAAGCAAATATCGTCAAACAAAAAAGGAAAAGGAGGCTCGGCTGCGTGAAAAATATCCAGATGATTGCAAAGAACTCGAACAACGTCCAGAACACGGTGGCCGACCACGCTTGGAGGAAAGTCAACTCGGTCTACTCAAAGCAATTGCTGATATCGCAATGTTTGGTGCATCTGCACATGACAGACGTCGAGATGAGTCCCTACGTAGTTGCAGAACGCTGAGCGACCTCCAAGAGCAATTGAAAACACTGGGATTTCAAATATCCAGGAGTGCAACCTACTTGCGGTTGTTACCTCGTAATGCAAGTACGCTAGAAGCCCGAAGACACGTTGTAACAGTACCTGTAAAACTTTGCAGGGCACAGTCAGACCTTCACAAAGATCACAAGGATCAATTGTTTTGTACTGCAACTATTCGAAGCCTCGAAACGCTGGCCTCTATTTTGGGTCCAGAGCAAGTCGCCTTCGTCTCTCAAAACGACAAAGCCAGGATGCCCATCGGAATTACTGCGGCCAAGAAACAGTCACCATTTCTGATGCACGTGGAGTACCGTGTTACTCTTCGGGACCATGATTGGGTCATCGCTCAAGGCCACAAGCTTATTCCCTCAGTATATGCGGGTATAAAAATTCAAAGCGATTCAATGGGACATCCAGAAGCTGTATCGTACTCTGGTCCTACGAACGTAGCAATAAGAAGCGGTAGACATTCTTCTTCCACTGCAAATACTCATGCTAGTGATCTGGAACGTTTGATTGATTTGGCTAGTTTTACATCTATCATGAAGAATTCTTCAGGTGATGTAAAGCCGATTCTGATGATATCTGTGGACGGAGGACCCGATGAAAATCCCAGATATTCAAAAGTCATCGCCAATGCTATAGAACACTTCGAAGATTACGATTTCGATGGTGTCTACATTTTTACGAATGCTCCCGGTCGCAGTGAATACAACCGCGTGGAGCGTCGTATGGCATCACTGAGCCGAACGCTCTCCGGTATTTTAATTCCTTATGATAATTTCGGCTCATACCTGGACGAAAAAGGAATGACGGTGAATGAGAAACTTAAAATTGAAAATTTTGAATTTGCGGGTAATCTTCTTGCAAAACTGTGGAGTGAGTTGAACGTCGATGGTTACGAAGTAGAGGCCGAATATATTTCCCCTTCTGAAGAAAAAGACACCCCAAATTCCCCCTCTCCTGAATGGTACTCCAAACACGTCCAGGAAAGCCAGTACCTTCTGCAGGTGAATAAAATTGTTGTGACTTATTATTATTTGTGGAAATTTAAATTTTACGTAACTCTTTATTATTCCTTAATTATTGCTTATATACAGATCGTCAAGTGTACCGATACTACATTCTGTAAAGCGTACAGGAGTGGATTGAGACAGGTACTTTCCGATGGTTTTTTGGCCCCACCGCACCCGATGAAACAAGGCGTCACGTCTTTGACAGTTCCGGATGTCGGAGATAGGTGTATTTTCGCGCCACTATTATTAAGGCAGCCTGTATCAGTGGGTCACCTCGGTGGTGGATTTATTCAGATGCCATACGATTTCTATTGTCCAACAGTTCAGGAAGATCTTGCTGACAGATCATGTGTGTACTGTGGAAAATATTTTGCTTCAAAAAAGAATCTTATCAGTCACACAAAAGCTCTTCACCCCAAACGTACTTTAACACGTGGAACCAACCGGGTGAAACCCTATCGGATTCTCGCCCGACGTAAAACAGAGCTATTTTGCAGTTTTCAAGATACAAGCGCATACGAACAGAACAGAAAAACGAAAACTGAATACATATTATAATATTTAATATGAAACAAAAAAAAAACTCGTTAATTTTTGAAAAATTTATTTTTAAGTGCAATTGAAACGTTATGTAAAATTTCGGAGGGGGGGTGGATCAAGCGAATTATCTACATCGTGTTACATGGGGAGGGGGAGGGGGTCAAAATTAGGGTGATAAGCGTTACGTCGTTTCTGGATGTCCCCTAAGGTCTCCTATGATTTCTTCGAATGGAGAAAATAAAATTCGCTACTTTTTATAGAATGAGCCACCCTAATATTCATCCTGTCCTTAGACTCTTGCGTTATCCATTCGGAGTTTTTATCCTCATCATATACTCCAAACCCAACATACTCAAGAATATAGATGTCTCATAATTAACTTCCCGACCCTAAGGGAGTAAGTTATTGTAATGACCCCGAAAATCAAAAGTTGAAATTCAATGAAATTTCCACGTTTCATTACTCCTCGAATCTTTCTACAATGATTTCGAACACATGTCCGTCTATGTGTGTGTGTGTGTGTGTGTGTGTGTGTGTGTGTGTGCAAATGTATGCGACGCAAAAAATTTTGAGCTACGATTTCTCTTCAAGGAACAGTGCAATATGAATGTTTTTTTTTCAATCGAGGCCTCTTCATGTAACTTAGAACTGCTTAGTTTTTGAAGACGATCGACTCAACGGTTCTTCCGTTATTTGCAAAAAACTTATGAAAAAATGTCAAAAATTATGTTTTTTCTGCAAATTTCACTATTTCTCCGGAACAAATGATGCGATTTGAATTATTAACTTCCCGACCCGAAGGGAGGAAGTTATTGTAATGAGCCCGAAAATCAAAAGTTGAAATTCAATGATATTTCCACGTTTCATCATTCCTCGAATCTTTCTATAATGTTTTTGAACACATGTCCGTCTATGTGTGTGTGTGTGTGTGTATGTATGTGCGAATGTATGTGGCGCAAAACATTTTCAGCTACGATTTCTCTTCAAGGAACAGTGCAATGTGAATTTTTTTTTTTCAATCGACGCATCTCCATGTAACTTAGAACTGATTAGTTTTTGAAGACGATCGGCTTAGCGGTTCTTCAGTTATTTGCAAAAAGCATGTGAAAAAACGTAAAAAATGATGTTTTTTTGCAAATTTGGCTATTTCTCCTGAAGAAATGATGCGATTTAAATTGTTTTTCATGCAATCGACGTGTCTTTGTGTAGAGTATATCTGACTGAATTGAAAAAGAAATCGTCTCAGCGGTTGTTTAGTTATTTCAAAAATAATATTTCTGATTTTTTTCTACTCAAAATTCTTGAAATGGAAAATGTTAAAAATTCTGAAAATTGAAGGAATCAAGTTGAGAAAACAACACAAAAAGAAATGAAAACAAGAATCTCAATGGATGATAGGGTTGTTGCATTAAATTTTATTATTTAAAAAAATGATGAAATACGAAAATGGGATAAAAAATATTAGATGCGTATTCTTTTATTTTGGAAGAAAATTAAAAATCAAGAAGTTATGGCCAATTGAAGAAACGTTGAACTTATGACTACTTATTAACTTCCCGACCCGAAGGAAGTTATTGTAATGACCCCGAAAATCGAAAGTGGAAATTTAATAATATCTCGACGTTTCATGACTCCTGAAATCTTTCTATGATGTTTTTGAACACATGTCTGTGTGTGTACGTGTTTTTTTTTTCGTCTGTTGGAGAATGCATTTACGCACGACCACCTGAGGGAGCGAATAGGAGCTTCCCCCCGTCAGATGAGTGTGGGGCTCCGACAGTGACTATCAATATCCACTAAACTCCCATCAGACAAATTCACTAACCTTTGAATCCCTCGCGGCACCACCGTTAAGTATTACTTCGCGAGGGAGGTCTCAGCTGTATGCTCTTCCGCCTTCACCATCTTATTTACCTCTCCCTAACCTGCAAGGATGTTATATGTGATTAGGAGTTTCCAAAAAAGATTTCACACCTATGTTGCAGCTTTTCGCTTGCGTTCCTCGTTTCTGAGCTCCTTTAGGACTTTTGTCGCGAAGTTGATTGTTGCGTCCCAGACTGCCTGCGATGACAGCATTTTTTCCACCAAATTTTCGGGTGAGATAGTCCTCGTGAGTTCTGACTCGCAGATATTCCGAATGTTGCTGAACCGAGGACAGCCGAAAAATACATGCTCTGCGTCTTCTGCCACTCCTGAGCAGATGGAATTTATGAAGGTATTCTTTGAAGCACCCGTGTCCTGAAAGCATTTGGCACAGATAATAATTTACCTCTCCATGAGTTCGACTTACCCACGCGGCTACGTGTGGAATTAGACGATAGGTCCATCTTCCCTTGATTGAATTCGTCAAATTCTCCTGCCATCGGTTCATGCTGTTTCGCCTCTCCTCAGCCGCTAGTTCTTCGGCGCTTATCATTTTCAATGAGAGAGATCGTTTCCGCTTATTCAGCGATCCTCGCTTCTCAGCCAAAACCTCAATGGGCAACATTCCTGCGATGACACATACCGCGTCTTGAGAAACCGTCCAATATGCACTCGCAAATCGAAGAGCACCAAGTCGATAGACTGGTGCGATCTTGTGTCGCGCTTCCTGCAGTTGTAGTACATCTCCCCAAAGGGGAATTGCATATGTGAGCACCGAAGTAATCACTGAAGACAACAGTGCTCGTCTTCTTTGCTTGGGTCCCCCAATATTAGGCATGAGGCGTGACAAGGTGGATCTCACACCAGATGCCGTGGTCCCCACGTGCTCCGTTTGCTGCTTGAAGTTCAGTCGTGCATCAATCATCACCCCCAGGTATCGAATGAATGGCTGGGAGGTGATTTCACAAGACCCGACTTTCAGCGTGATCGTCTCGATCTTCTTCTTGCTGGTGATCAATACGGCTTCCGTCTTCTGTTCTGCTAGGTTCAATCCAACAGAATTCATCCAGCAGCGGATCGTCTCGAACGTTGTGCTGAAAACACGCTTCATATCCTCCAGGTGCTTCCTAACAATGACCACCGCCAAGTCATCCGCAAATGACACCAACTTGGTCCGCCAGGCCATGTTCCACTTTAGCAGCCCATCGTACGTGATGTTCCACAAGAGAGGACCCAGTACTGACCCTTGGGGTACTCCTCCTGTCACCTTGTACTTCCTGGAGCCGGACTCTGTGTCGTACTTAAGGACCCTTCCGCTGAAATAGCTGTTGACTATTCTCTGCAGGTATCCTGGTACTTCCAATTTGTCAAGAGCCTCCATAATGCAGTCCCACCTGGCTGAATTGAAGGCATTCTTGATATGCAGTGTCACTATTAAACAGTACTCCTTGGTGCCATTGAGCTATCGTTCCCCTGCAATCGCTTCCCGCGCGGTTTCGACGACAAGGTTGATGGCATCGAGTGTGGATCGGCTTTTCCTGAAACCATACTGATTTCTGGCAAGCACGAGTTCCACTGCAACTTCTATCCTCTGGTGAATGATACGCTCGAAAATCTTACCCGCAGTATCGAGCATGCAGAGAGGACGGTAGGATGAAGGTTCTTCCGGTAGTTTATTCCCCTTTGGAAGCAATACCAATCTCTGCTGCTTCCAGACGGCAGGAAAGATGGCTTCTCTTAGGCACTCGTTGTAAACATCCAGGAACTGCTCTGGTATCCTGTGGATGGCCAATTTCAACGCGACGTTTGGAATTCCATCCAGCCCTGGAGCTTTGGAGTTTCCCACTCTTTTGCAGGCCTCCATCAACTCTTCTCTGGTGATCTTCGGAAAAATTTCTCCTTCCCATTGTTCAGTATTGCGGCGAGATTCCGGTTGACTCGGAAACAGCGTCTCCACAATTCTGTTTAGGAACACCAGGCACGATGGTGATAGCATTGATTGACTTTTGAGTCGTGTCATTACCACCTTGTAGGGCCTCTCCCATGGGTCGTTCTCTACCTTGCTAAGGAGCTCGCTCTAGCATTGTCTCTTGCTGTACTTGATGGCTTTGCTGAGCTTCCGCCGTGCCTTCTTGTATTTCATCTCTAACTCCTGGAAGTTAGGACTTTTCCTACCACGCTGAGATGACCTTCTAGCTGCGTTACACTCCTTCCGCAACACAGCGATGGTCTCATTCCACCAATATACCGGTGGATGTCGCGTGGTTCGTTTCCTCGTCATAGTGGCGTCGCAGGCTTTTATCGCCTTCCCCATAATGTCCTGTGCCTTCGCAGTCGCATTTGCACCAGCAATGGGATGGTCATCTAATGCCACCGAATATGAGCCCGGATCGAATGTGCTCACTCGCCAGCCAACGCTGTTGGTTTTCTTTGCTGTTAATGCGACTTTCTGGTCAGGACATATCTCCCAGAGTATTGCTCGGTGGTCACCTGCCGTGTAGATATCACTCATTCTCCATGAGCAGTTTTTCTTGGCGAGAGCACCACTCACGAAGATAAGATCAACAATTGAGCTCGCCTCTCCCCGCATGACGGTTGGTTCATCCCCTCTGTTCAGCAAGATCACGTCCAGAGCGGACATGGCTTCCAGTACAAGTTGTCCCTTCGCGTTCGTTAGCTTACTTCCCCAGTCAACTGCCCAGGCATTGAAGTCTCCAGCTATCACCACGGGAAAGTGCTGCTTGGCATCCACAGTCAGCCTATCCAGGAAGTCTGTGAACTCATTAATGCTGAGACTAGGTGGGACATAATAGCTATAGAAATATATTCCACCGATCTTCGCCTTCACGAAACCATTTCTGCTTACGGTGTCTTGGAACAGCTGATTCTCACAAGCCCAGATTACTGCCTTCCCATTGGCGTCAGGAATCCAGGATTGAGTGCCAAGATGTCGATACGGCTCCGAGATCATTACCAAATCAGCCTTCTGCTCATGCACCGTTTGCCTAAGCAAGTCATGTGCATCCCCACAATGGTTTAGGTTGAGCTGCAACACCCTGCGGATCTTCCTTACTCTAGCACCTTTTTCTGGTGAGCTTCTGGCGTGCCGCTGTGTAAGCGGGGCATCTATTGCTGCCAGCAACATGGGCACAATTCTCCTTACTGTCTGCTTCAGTGCAGAGGGCACATCGCGGATCTTTCCTGCAGTCCTTGGCTTTGTGACCGTCCCCTGCACACCTCGTACAGAGCTTCGAGGGATCAATATTGCTCTTGCATTTCGCAGCAAGGTGTCCATAGTGCCAGCACTTGAAACACTTGACCGGATTCTGCACTCTTCGGATACGGCAGTTCACCCAGCTGATCTTGATCTTTCCGTGATCATCCTCGCCCAAGATTTTCCTGACAGATGCTGCCGCAAGTGTCACTGAGGCGGTTTGGGTTCCTCCATATGCCTTCCGTAAGGATCTGATGGCTTCAGAGCCTATTTGATGTTCCTTACCTACTACTCTTGGTAGGGCTTCGAGAACGTCTTCCTTTTCCGTGCCTAGATCGAGGTCCTTGATCTCGAGAGCTTCCACCGGCTCCTTACTCAGTACTTCAGCTTCACCGCCCAGGAGATTAATGATGGCTGCACGTAACTGAGCGCTCTGAGCTTTTCTCTTTGCTCAGAATAATCGGCATGTCTCCTGTTGTCGTACGTCTGATTTTTTCAACGCACTCACTGGCTTTCTCGCAAGCACTGTCTCTTTTCACTCCCTTCAGGATTTCTGGATAGTTATCCTTCTCCCTTGGGCGGATGATCAGTGCTTTCGGCCTGACCGCTGATGTCCTCTGAGTCTTCTTCTAGTTCGGATTTTTCCGAACCTTCTCTGGAGTCTGGTCGCATTTTTTCCGTCGACGCTTCTACTTCTGCCAGGTCTGGTTTTACTGGCCTCGTCCTTGCTGGTTCCCTTCTGTCTGGTCTTGGACTTGGTTCCATTGCCCTTGACAGGCTCCTTCCTAAATTGTCCCTTTCCTGGCATCTCCTTATCCTTGGGTGGTGTTTTTTGGTCCCGCTTGGATGGACTTGGAGTTTGTCATACTTCGGCCTCTTGACGGTGTCGGCATACGTACCCGGCGAGTCCCGATCCCTCTTCTTCTTCTTATTCTCACCCGTGTTTTGATGCATCTGGTCTCGTGGCACCTCCAGAGGGACTACCACCTCTACCGCCCGTTCTGGCAGAGCTTCGTGCATCGATCTGAGACGCATCGCAGAGGTCTGGATACTCCGCGCAAGACTGCGGATATTTTCATTAACGGTTCGTCTGCTCTTGTCCGTTATCTGCGACGGCAGATTCCCGATGAGCTTTTCGTGACGATCTCACCCCTTCGTCTGTCTCCTTCCATCGTTCGATGAGATGAGCTTTGTCACCTCTTGGGTCTGAGACCCTGTTCCACTTGTAGCATCAGAGGCCAAGTGGTCCGCCTTTGAGAAGTGTGATGGTTGGCTCTTCCCAGAATCCAAGGAGCCGGCATTGGCCACCGGGGCTTGCACCCGATCGGAACCAATGGTAGGATTTATCTCTTGAAGAGGGGTTACAACCTGGGATACTTTCGTGTTCTCATCACTACTCAATATTTTCCATTTGGCTGTTAAACAGAGCCACTGGACAACTTTGTAAGGCTGTTATAGGGAGCCCACCCTGCCCACCACTTTTAGAGTTGGGTTTCTCAGAAGGTGTTGGTTTGCGCCGATGTATTTTATTTAGTTGATATCCTATATTCTGAAAGGCAGTTCAGAATATCGAGCATTCTCCCATCCACCACCTGGGGACGCGCCACGTTGCAGGATCTTCCAACCTGCAAAAACTCTCGGATGGTAAAGGCGTTCCTCACCGAAAAGCTCCGTGGTGTGTGTGTTTTTTTTCTGGTTCATGATTGGAAAAATGCTTTTTACGCACTAACACACTCCAGACTGATGGTATGAGGAGTATAGTGTCCGAATCGGTCAGGTCTAGATGATAGTGACCACGAGCACTATGGTTTCCATGTATTTGCTGGCGAATGTGCAACCCCTACGAAAAAAACCAAACATGACACCAGTAATCTTTGACCTTTTCTTTCCCCCGCGGTACCACCGTTAGGTATTACTTCACAAGGGAGGTCTCAGCTGTTTGATCTTCCTCTTTTCAACCTAATGTACGTTCTCCTAGCCTACTAAGATGTTGGGTGTAAGTAGGAGGTTCCAGTAGGTTCTCTTTTCTGAGCTCTTTTATGACTTCAGCCACAAAGTGACTCGTTGCGTCCCAAGCTGCCTGCGATGATAGTAAAAGATCTATCAGGTTTTCAGGCAGTACTTCCATCCTCAGTGCAGACATCCAGATACGCCTGGTCTCGCTGAAACGCGGGCATGCGAAGAACAAATGCTTCGCATCTTCGTCCACTTCTGGGCATGTTGGACATTTCGAGGAATCTTCATGTTTCAATTTATGAAGATACGCTCTAAAGCATCCGTGCCCCGAAAGCATCNCTCTTTTCTGAGCTCTTTTATGACTTCAGCCACAAAGTGACTCGTTGCGTCCCAAGCTGCCTGCGATGATAGTAAAAGATCTATCAGGTTTTCAGGCAGTACTTCCATCCTCAGTGCAGACATCCAGATACGCCTGGTCTCGCTGAAACGCGGGCATGCGAAGAACAAATGCTTCGCATCTTCATCCACTTCTGGGCAAGTTGGACATTTCGAGGAATCTTCATGTTTCAATTTATGAAGATACGCTCTAAAGCATCCGTGCCCCGAAAGCATCTGCGTCAGGTAGTAGTTCACGTCTCCGTGGCCGCGATTCAGCCAGACATCCACCTTTGGGATCGATCTCACCTTGGTGGAGTTGTCCCACTTCAGCTGCCATCGCCTCAGGCTGTTTCGCCTCTCTTCAGACGTCAACTCCTCGGGACTCAGCGCTTCGGATCTCCTACGCTTATACAGGGCTTTCCGCTCCTCAGCCAGTACTTCTATCGGCAACAGTCCTGCGATGACACACGCTACATCCTCAGAAACCGTCCGGTATGCACTTGCGACTCAAAGGGCACTGAGTCGATAGACTGGTGCGATCTTACGTCGCGCTTCCTGCAGCTGGAGTACATCCCCCCAAATGGGAATAGCATATGTGAGCACCGAAGTTATCACTGAAGACAACAGTGCTCTTCTTCTCTGCTTGGGTCCCCCGATATTGGGCATGAGGCGTGATAAGGTGGATCTAACGCCAGACGCCTTGGCACCCACTTGCTCCGCTTGTTGTTTGAAGTTGAGTCGTGCATCTATCATCACCCCCAGGTATCGGATGAATGGCTGGGAGGTAATTTCACAAGACCCGACTCGCAGCGTGATCGTCTCGATTTTTTTCCTGCTAGTGATCAATACGGCTCCTGTCTTGTGCTCCGCAAGGTTTAGCCCTACTGAGTCCATCGATTTACGGATCGTCTCAGTCGTTGTATTGAACACACGGTTTACCTGCTCCAGGTATTTCCCAACAATGACTACGGCCACATCATCTGCAAATGCAACGAGCTTAGTCCCTTGTGGTAGTTTCAGCTTCAGCAGCCCATCGTACATAATGTTCCATAGTAGAGGACCCAGCACTGAGCCTTGAGGCACTCCCCCTGTAACTTGATACTGCTTGGGACCACACTCCGTGTCATACTTGAGGACCCTTCCGGTAAAATAGCTTTCAACCATCCTCTGCAAGTAAACTGGTACGTTCAGCTCTACAAGAGCCTTCATAATGCAGTCCCACCTGGCTGAGATGAAGGCATTCTTGATATCCAGTGTTACTACTAAGCAGTACTCCTTCGTGCCATTGAGCCATCTTTCCCCTGCAATTGCTTTCTTGGCGGTACCGATGACAAGGTTGATGGCATCTAAGGTTGATGGAACCTTCCGAAAACCATATTGATTTCCGACTAATAGGGGTTCAACCGCGGCTTCTATCCTTTGGTGGACGATACGCTCGAGAATCTTGCCAGCGGTATCGCGCATACAGAGGGGACGATATGATGAGGGGTCGTCTGGTGGTTTGTTCCGTTTTGGAAGCAGTACTAGCCTCTGGTGCTTCCACATGGCTGGGAAGGTGCCCTCTGTCAGGCATTCATTGTACACTTCCAGGAACAGCTCCGGCATCGCGTGGATAGCTGATTTCAGAGCGATGTTTGGGATTCCATTTAGACCAGGAGCTTTGGTGTTACCCACTCTGTTACAGGCTTTCATCAGCTCTTCCTTGGTGATTCGTGGAGCCATCATCCCATCTCGCTCGCCAGTATGGTGTAGTTCTGGTTGTTGTGGAAACAGCACCGCGAAGATTTCCATCAACAGTCCAGAATATGTTGGTGACGGCATTGGTTGACTTTTGAGGCGCATCATCACAACCTTATATGGTCTGCCCCATGGGTCATCTTCCACCTCAGCAAGTAGCTCACCCCAAGCTTGCTTTTTACTGCACTTGATTGCTTTGCTGAGTTTACGGCGTGCCTTCTTATACCTCATCCTCAGTTCTTCCGAGTTTGGCTTCTTCCGGCCACGCTGTTCCAATCTCCTGGCTCTATTACACTCCTTCCGTAGGATGGCAATAGTTTCATTCCACCAATATACCGGTGGATGCTGGTTTGGCAATCTGCCAGCCTTGGTCTTCCCTGGCCTCATCCTCGTTGGACCTATCTTGTTTGGTCTTGTCCTTGGTTTGCTTGTCCTTGGCAAGCTCCTTTAAGAATGGTTGATTCCTCTTCGACTCCTTCTTCTGGTGCGGTGTCGTGACCCGTTTGGGTGGGCTCGGAGTCTTCTCTTGCTTGGACCTTTTGAGCGAATCGGAATACGTTCCAGGCGATCCCCGATTTCTCTTCTTTTTGTCCACAGTGTTTTGAAGAACCTGCCCTTGGGACGTCTTTTAGAATCCGGCATCCTCCTCCATCTCTTTTGGTATGGCTTCATGCGTCGATCTGAGACGCTTAGCAGAAGCCTGGATACTTCTTGCAAGCCGGCGAATACCTTCATTGATGGTTCGCCTAGACTTGTCTGTTACCTGTGGCCATCCCATGTCTGCTTGTGCTCCATTCTTCCATTTGGAGCG
>NW_021680586.1:196365-201544 GCF_001412515.2 Diachasma alloeum
TTAAGGCTACCCACATGGGAACTTTCAATTTTTTCATCACTCATCATTTTTGTACTAGCTGTTATCGGGAGCCCGACCCGGGGGTGTTTTAGGGAGCCCACCCTGCATACCGCTTTTAGAGTTGGGTTTCTCGGAAGGTGTTGGTTCGCGCCGACGTATTTTATTTAGTCGATACCCTATATTCTGAACGGCAGTTCAGAATATCGAGCATTCCCCCATCCACCACCTGGGGACGCGCCACGTTGCAGGACCTCTCAACCTGCGAAAACTCTCGGAGGGTAAAGGCGTTCCTCGCCGAAAGGATCCATGGAGTGTGTATGTGTGTGTGTGTGTGTGTGTGTGTGTGTGTGTGTGTGTGTGTGTGTGTGTGTGTGACCCGAAAATTTTGGGACACGATTTCTCTTGAACCAACGATGCAATTTGATTTTTTTTCAATCGACGCATCTCCATGGAACTTATAACTGATTAGATTGCGAAGACCATCGCCTCAGCGGTTCTTCAGTTATTCGCTAATAATGTGAAAAAACGTCGAAAATGAGGTTTTTTTCACGATTTCCACTATTTCTCCTAGAGTAATGATGAGATTTGAATTTTTTTGGATGCAATCGACGCGTCTCTGTGTAGAGTAAATCTTATTGAATTAAAAGAAAAATCATCTCAGCGGTTATTATTCGGATAATGGAATTTTCATAAATTATTTTTTAACGTCCCGACTCGAAGGGAGGAAGTTATTGTAATGACCCCGAAAATCGAATGTTGAATTTCGATGATTTCTCCACATTTCTCGACCTCCGGAATCATGATACATTTTTGAAGACATGTCTGTGTGTGTGTGTGTGTGTCGACGTATGTGACCAAAATTTTGTCCAACGATATCTCCTGAACGAATGAAGCGATTGATTTTTTTCTCCCTTCAAACGATGCATGTTCATGCAACTTAGAACTGATTACCTTATGAAAACAATTGACTCAGCGGTTTTTTATTAATCCGCATAAAACTTGTAAAAAAATGCCAAATGTTAATTTCATAGAAATTCGACCATTTTACCTAAGGTAACGATGGGATTTGAATTAATTTTGTGTAATCGATGCGTCTCCACATGACTTGATTCACATTGGATTTTGAGCGAAATCGCCTCAGTGGTTCTTGAGTTTTTTAAATAAAACATTCGAATTTTGCAATTAAAAAAAAGGGAAAGTTGGAAAATTTTAGAGTGGGTTAACTTGGAGGTTGCAAAATTTTGAAGTGGGTCAACTTTGAAGTTGCAAAATTTTGAAGTAGGTCAACTTTGAAATTGCAAATTTTGAAGTAGGTCAACTTTGAAATTGCAAATTTTGAAGTAGGTCAACTTTGAAGTTGCAAATTTTTAAGTGGATCAGCTTCGGAGTTGAGATAATTTTGAAGTGGGTCAAGTAAAGTGGGTTTACCTCAAACTTGATTGAAGTTTGAGTTAACTTAAATTGAAAATGCGTTCTTTGTGAAATCATCCTAAGGGTAATGCCACAATGGATGTAATGCTAAACGCATGCAACGCATGAAATAATTATCCAACTGTTTTCAGAATATTTCTGACAATGACTAGCGTTGCGTATAGCGTGCGCTGCATTCACTGTGGCATGACCCCAGCGTTTATCAAATCAGCAAAGAAACTTTCCTTCTATGGGTATTTCCCCGGAGAAATGTGAGAAAAATATTGAATAAATACATAATAGAAAAAAGTAATGAAAGAAAAAACAAATAGTCGGGAAGTTATTGGTTCGACCCGTAATGGGTCACACCCAATTCCACCAACCTCTGCTGGTCATACCCCAAAGAGGGAGCGCGCGAAGCGCGCGACCAGGCCTGATTTTTCAAATAGTAGTTGGGTGCGAAAAATGGAACATCTATTTTTGGCAGTAATCAGTTAACATAACTCCAACTTTTTAGGGATACGAGATCGGCCGCGCGTGCTACGCACGCGCCTTCTCATCTCCTCACGAAGTGGCGCTTCGGTTTCAGTCTTACGCGTACGCTTCTTCGAGATTTTCGAGATATTTCGAGATCGCTTTCCGTTCTCCTTTTTACGATAGGACTGATAGGTAAATATAACAGTTTTTTATGTTAATTTTGAAGTATTTCGATGTAATTTGGGGCGGAAAATGGTTACTATAAATGAATTTAACCTCTGAGCTATCACACTTAGTTACATGGATGCTCATGTAGATGTACCGGACCTCACATTCTACGCTTTTCCTTCTAAAAGCAGTTTTTTAATTTCCATTTATGAGGTGTTCATATCAATTCAATATGTAGCACTTATTCTTAAAGTATCAAGCTTCACCAGCCCTTTAGCATTACCGATCGCACATACAAAAATGTTCATGACCAGGCCATGGTTTTTTGGCCGCTTGCCATGGCCTTTGACTTTTGTGCTCCTGCGGCCCCCTGGGACCTTTAAGGTCATAAGGATCATAAGGGTCACAAGGTACAACAAGGTTACGAGGGTCAAGAGGGTCAAACTCCCTTACTTGATTATTTGATTATAAGTCGATTTGATGTTACAAGGAGGGGTAACGGAGGTGACCTTCGTGCCCCTGCGGCTCCCTGGGACCTTTAAGATTATAAGGGCCATAAGGGTCACAAGGCACAACAAGGTTACGAGGGTCAAAAGGGTCAAACTCGCTTACTTCATTATTTGATTATAAGTTTTTTTTTTCATGGCAATGCCGTGGCAACGTCCCTCAGCAGCGCCATAGCAACTCCATGGCAAACGACCATGGCAAGCGGTCAAAAGACCATGGCCATGGCCATAAACATTTCTGTTTTTTACTTTTTATTTTTTTATTTTTGGGAAAACATTTTTATTTTTGGGAAATAGCCGGTATGAACTCTACAAAGGCCATAATTTAACCCAGTCAGCCCTTTCAAGTTATTTACCTAATTGAGTCCGACTCAATTTTCTTGATGATTTCAATTTCCTTTGTTGTTAAATGAGAAAATAATTCGGTTTACTCGAAAAATTCTTTGGTGTAATTATATGTACTATTTACCTTTGTGACTTTAATGCGGTAATACTTCAAACCTAGCACGTATGAAAAAATGCTATAGGATTTTCTATAAATGCTATAGAATATTCTATAGGAAATCCTATAGAGAATTCGAACATTTCCCATAGAATTTTTCTGATAGGATTTCCTATCGGTTTACCCACAGGATTTCCTATGGAATTTCCTACATCAGATTTATAACCCTAATCCTGACCCTTGTGACCGATTGGTTTCGAGTCTCAATTTTGTGTGTAATTTTCTATAGAAAACCCTATAGAAAATCCCACCAGAAAAATCCTATAGAAAATGTTCGAATTTTCCATAGGATTTCCTATAGGATATCCTATAGGAAATTCTACACAATTTTTTCCTACGTGAGCACTTCGACTTCCCTCACAGAAATTATCTTTCAGCTATTGTTAAACCCTGATTAAAAGGGATAAGACAATGTTAAAAATGTGATCACCATGACAAAGACAATTATCCGGATGCTTGTGCTTTAGGATGAACATTTTTAAATCTAAAAAATTTTCCAAGTTCATCCCGTATATTCTCAACCACCAACAAAATTTACTGTCAAAATCTTTGAGCTAATTCAGTCTCCAGTATTAAAGTAACTTCTACAAATTTTTGGCAAATTGTTCATAAAGTTAATCAAATTTTGATGACCTTTGAATAATTGAAAAAATAACCCAGACGGAAAAAATTTATATTGTGAAAAATATATTCAAAAAATATGTTAAATTCGCACAATTTATAAATTTCATATTTTTATATATTCTTTATAAATTTGAAAAATATATGGAATTGGCCCATATTATATATTTTTTTATAAATCTTTTGATGGGGGAGATAATTATTTTGAATGCATTCTCTGCGAGTTGTCTGTTCAATTTGATGACATATAACCATTTTATGCCGTTTGATTTCCAGTGTCTGGAAACAGGCGAATGAGAGAGAAAATTTAAGCAATTTTTAAATGAGCGAAAGTTTTTCAACATTCCCAAAGCTTTATTATATGTTTTATGATTCTCGGGCTACATTCTAAATTCTGATAGAATTTCAGAGGAAAAATACTCAATCATTAGTCTCCAATGATAATGAACTACCAATTCCCGAAAATCCTATATCCTTCAACTTTCGAATCTTCAAACTACAGTAGAGTCTTCCTATGATTTCGGGTTCGGGGCTAAAAACTCTACGTGCTAAAATGTTCTGAAACCCCCTACTCTTCCGTGAAGGGGGTGACTTGAGAAGAGTGAGCGAGAAAGAAAGAGGAAAATCTACGTGACAGACAGTGTCCGTTTCACTTTTCTTGTAGTTCCCGTCGCACAGAGGAATACACGCACTTACTACTACACATTAACGGAATCAGTGGTGGGAAAAGACACCTTCCCCTACAATGATGAAAAAAAAATAGTTTTGCCGAATATTCATTTACTTGAAAAGCATTTTTTTCAAAATTGTGTTTCTTCTATTGAGTCATTCTTCAATGATTATTCATTTTTCCTAAATTTTTCATTTTCTAGAGGGAAGAATTTCGATTAATTTTTCAATGTTGATAATTATTGAGGGAGTGCACTCCATGTCATAATTAACTTTTCTTGATACTGGATATTTGGCAAAAATATTTTTTTTCCTGAGTGTACTGAAATCATAGGGAGTGCGAATGGTAGGGAGATTCTACTGTACTTCTTTCAGGCCAGCGCATTGTCATGTCAAATAGCAGCGAGAGAAGGTTCCAAGTAGGTAGTAAGAAATTGCGAAAATGAAAAATGAGTGAAAGACAATGGGGACCGTAAAGTCGATTAGGAAAATGAGGTAGAGAAGAGACAGTAGATGAAGCCCGTGAAACAGAAGAAAAACAAGCTTCGAAAAAATTTAATAGCAAAAAATCTAACGCAGGGTGGAGCAGGGTGAATCAATGATGTTTTCTCGATTGTTTTTCACTTTTGTTGATCACACTGTGGGTTGTAGTGATTAGTTTTTAATGCTGGCGAGAGAACCATGAAGTCTAAAGCCCCCCAAATAAATTGCCATTATATATGTTGTTGGAATATGACTCCAGCTCCTGGTCCTCATATATATATATATATATATATATATATATATATATATATATATATATATATATATATATATATATATATAT
>NW_021680586.1:201586-201986 GCF_001412515.2 Diachasma alloeum
ATATATATATATATATATATATATATATATATATATATATATATATATATATATATATATATATATATATATATATAAAATTCTAAGAGAATTAGAATTTAGAGAGAAAAAATTTCCGCTTCACCCAACCGGGAATCGAACCCAGGTCTCCCAGATACCCATCTATCTTATACTTTATCTATATACTATCTTATACTATAGATATATATATTATCTATAGTATAAGATGTATCTGTGTAAGCTAAGGGGACGAGATCTGCGCATGCACAGAGATCTCGTCCCAGGCCGCNAGGTTATGGGCTCCCGGTCACGCTTCAAGTGCGCAACAAAATAAACTGTGAATAAACTGTATATAAGTGAAAAGGAAAAACTCAAGTGGAAGCCAGTATTACCACGTGGA
>NW_021680587.1:438-1130 GCF_001412515.2 Diachasma alloeum
AAAGAGACGATTTTTTAATTAGCGGGCGAATTAATTGGGAAGCGCTCTGCGCCTAGAAACCATTGTGTTTTTCATAGCGCCGCGACATTCGTGGCAGTTTTTGTTTTTTAATTACAGAGATTAAGGAATGAAACGCGGGTTGAAGGATGGGGAATTTAATTCTCCATCGAACAGCATTGGTTTCATTCCTTAATATTAATTAGGAGAAAAGAGACGATTTTTTAATTAGCGGGCGAATTAATGGGGAAGCGCTCTGCGCCGAGTTTTTCATAGCGCCGCGACTTTCCTCTTAGTTATAATTTTTATATTAGAGAGAATAAGGGATGAAACGGGGGCTGTTGGGTGGGGAATTTAATTCTCCATCGAACAGCATTGGTTTCATTCCTTAATGTTAATTAGGAGCAGAGATACGATTTTTTAATTAGCGGGCGAGTTGTCGGGAGTCACTGCGCCGAGAAACCATTGAGTTTTTCATAGCGCCGCGACTATCGTCGTAGTTATAATTTTTTCATTACAGAGATTAAGGGATGAAATGGGAGGTGTTGGGTGGAAAATTTAATTCTCCATCGAACAGCGTGGGTTTCATTCCTGAATATTAATTAGGAGAAAAGAGACGATTTTTTAATTAGCGGGCGAATTAATGGGGAAGCGCTCTGCGACGAGAAACCATTGAGTTTTTCATAGCGCCGCGA
>NW_021680587.1:1376-1521 GCF_001412515.2 Diachasma alloeum
TGGGGAATTTAATTCTGCATCGAACAGCATTGGTTTCATTCCTTAATGTTAATTAGGAGGGGAGAGACGATTTTTTAATTACCGGGCGAATTAATGGTGAGTCACTCTGCGCCGAGAAAACATTAGGTTTCTTATAGCGCCCCGA
>NW_021680587.1:1783-2375 GCF_001412515.2 Diachasma alloeum
GGGAATTTAATTCTCCATTCAACAGTCTTTGTTTCATCCCTTAATATTAATTAGTCGGCGAATAAATCAACTGAAAAACATAAAGGAAATATTGAGTACAAGGCGGACAAATGTCCCCCTCCGACCCTGTCCCTGTCACAGCGTGACTGCTACTACCGAGTTACTCACGCACCCGACTCACATTTACCGACAATTCGACCGGGACGCCGCCTTTCCCGTGGGGTACCAACTAACATTTTTGGAGTCAGTCAAACCCCCCGATCCGGGCCTCTANCTATTGGTTACGAATATTTCAGACACAAGACACCAAACACCAGACACTAGACACCATACACTTCGTATCTCCCTATGAGCTACGAATCTTCCAGACACCAGACACTAGACACCAGAGACCAGAGACCAGAGACCAGACACCAGACACCAGAAACCAGACACCAAGGGGTGGAAATATACACACCCATCACGAAACCCCTCCACTGTAAGGACCTTGAGACACGAGACACGAATCACGAGGCACGAGCCACGAGTCCCGAAACTTTTCTGCCATACGGACCTCCAGACACGAGACATGAGACACGAGACAGGTATACCT
>NW_021680587.1:8415-36154 GCF_001412515.2 Diachasma alloeum
TATATATATATATATATATATATATATATATATATATATATATATATTTTGGGTTGACGACCTCAGTCGTCACAAATGAATTAATTAAAAAAATGTCTTAAAGATTAACTTCGAAAAAGAAAAATCTGAAACTCAAGCAACACCTCCAAAAAACTCTCCTCGAATTTGCAAAACCATTAGAGCTTTTTGGAGGTGTTCCTTGAGTTTCAGAATTTTGTTTTCAAAGTTAATCTCTAAGACATATGTTTTAAATTAATTCATTAATTAGGTAATGAAGGTGTCTTGATTGCTTTTTCTTCAAACTCTAATGGTTTTGCAACCTCGAGAACAGTTTTTAGGAGGTGTCCCTTCAGTTTCGGAATTTTTTTTTTTCAAGTCAATTTCTATTCACTATTTAGTTACAAATTATCAATTATTCTAATTTTTCATTTTTGAAGGTTTTGCAAACTGCACGGATGTGTTCCGAAATTTACAAAACCTTTAAATTTGCAGAGAAAATGGAATAACGCCTCTTTATTGGTAGCCTTGCTAGCTCAAAAAATACAAACAAGAAAAATTAAAAAGCAGTATAAAAAATGCAGGGAAAACTCCATAATTCTGTTGCAATATACCAAAGTCGGGTATTACGAAGTGGCTTTGCCAACTTTTGATGCCTATTAGCGTCCGCGTATAAAAAGCACTTTTTCTTGTTGATAACTCAAGAACGAAATCCAACTATCGTTATCAACATCTTTTGTGAATTCTAACGAAATATCTCAACACAAGAGGTACAGCAAAGTGACTCCTCAAATTTATCTCCACTTACATCATTGTCTCTCACTCTGTACACCAAGACTGGAATTTCTCCAGTACGACTTTATAGGAATATGGGAGTTTGATCAGGACAAATGAACTCATGACTTGGATGTTTTCGACTTCTTCTCATTTGCTCATATCAATCATTCTTAGGATTTCGAAAAGATTTAAAGATCTCCCATATTGATTATGAAATTGCGAAGTCAGCCAAGCATTTCAGTAAAGAGGGACCTTTTTTATACAGAAATTACCTATGAAAAACAAAAGTCCCACCTATAAATGTTCATTCAATCTCTTAATAATTGGTATATTAACAAAAGTTTCATTTAAAAATTTCCACAAAATTGAAAATTGTACAATTCTACGTCAATCACATCAGCCAGCAAAGAACATCGTGATATCTCTTTCGTGAAGAATAAAATTCTTACCAGATGAAGTTTTTCTCCGAAATAAGGTAAATAAACTATCTAGGAATTTTAGAATATTCCTTTTTGAATATATCTCCGCCGTTTTTTCTTAAATGATTTTTTCTTAGGTAAAAAATGCCGAGTATCTCGAAATACAAAAAAATACCTTACACGCACGGCAAAAGCCATCGATATATAGCAAAAAAAGCCTTAGGTGCATGGTAACCGTTACCTTGGATGCATTGTAATTATCATGTAGCGTGTGTCTAGACACTGCCTTATTCTACCGTGTCACTTCTTTTGTTGACTACGGTTTATTTGACAACTTTTGAAGATTGTTTTATCTTGACTAGTATTTCATTCTTTGACACGTCGCGGTTAGGGAATTCTGTAGAGAGCCTTTAATCGTTCATTTATTATTTTCTAACTTGTTTTTACGTTTCATCTCTGAGGAATTAGAGCCCCTAGAGTATCGAAAATAAGACGAGGTTTTATTCATCATATTTTATTTGTAATTAGATTTTCGACTTTGAAGTATTTTATTAAATTTATCTTGGTACCCGGCATTTCTGACTTCTTTTGGTAATTTAGAACCCAGTCATTTCAAAATAATTTTTCGGAACAGCATTATTGGAATCCAGCTGCCTCCGCGGTGGATATACTGAGCTGTCGGCAACAGTTCTTTCGTTGGTTAACTCTGGATTTTGCATTTCAGTTTTTGTGCATTTTGAGAGAAAACGTACTGGCGCCGAACTTTTTGTGAAGATTTGGTCGCCAAAGGCTACATACTGCATAATATGCTGCGTAATATATTACGATACACACACACACACACACACAATGTCTTCAAAACGTGTCAGGATAATTCTAAGGGTCATGAAACGTCCACAAATAATGGAAATTCAATTTTTGATTTTTGGGGTAATTACAATAACTTCCTCCCTTAGGGTTGGGAAGTTGATCAAGAAAAAATTGTATTCCATAGTTATTCCCTCTTTAAAGATTTCTCTTATTCCTCACGAATTGATTCAAACTCACGAAGGACGGGGGAATCAGTCATGGGGAAACTGATAAGCAAATGTCAACGCTACACTAATGATTCCCCAAAACGTTCCACTTTTCCACAAATCTTGAATAAATGTTGACACTCTCATTAAAAGTGAGAGAACGGCGATATAAAATCCAGATGTGATACTCCTTAGCTCATTCCAATTTCTCTATCTAAGCGAGCGCTAAGTCTCTACTATTTTATTTACGATGAAACTGCTCACAGCCGCGTTGCTGATAATCGCTTTAGTGCTTCGCTTGGCTACAGAAGGTAAGCCCCAACTACCATCATCAAAAAACTCTGATAGTGATAATCAGAAAGAATATGAAAAAATTTCATTTTCTCGTGTGTAATTTATCGTTGGGCAAAGTATTGTAGATAAAAATTGACTGTATTCAGGTAATACAAGACTGAACTGGGTGAAATTGGAATTTTGGCGCTAATCCTACGTAGATATCGGGCCACAGATTTCGTCAAATTTTTGATTGAAAAACATCGAATTCTGTCAAACTTTGTCAAATTTCGGTAAATATTCGGTGAATTTGTAATAGGTCATATAATATCAGAATTCGCTGTAATTTATCACAATATGTCAACTGCTCTGGAAGTTCCCTCACCTCGTTTGATAAATAATGACATTATTCGTTATCTTCCGTAAAAGTATTAGATTTTCTTACCAAATATGATGATTTTCCATTGATTATTCGGAAAAAGTCATTTGTCATCATCATCTGATTAAAACTCTTTAGAAATTAGAAAAAATTTGTCATAATTCATTATTTTCCGATATTTTTTTATAACTTATGATTTACCAAATTATACCGTTGTGATGAGCACTATGATGATGTCATTAATAAAAGTACCTATAGTGTACGTAAAATATATCAATATGATGAATGATTGCCCACACATATATGAGCTATCTGTAAGTTGTGCCTAAGCAGCGAGTTTATCAACTTGAAGTAATCATTTCACACGCAGAAATTTCTGGACATGTAGTGAGGCTTCCGGAAGTAAGATTTGACGAATCATGTCGTCATATGTCATATTTTCGCATTTTTACAAAGATATCTCCAATGCAGATATTATCATGATGTCACACATCATTTCAGAATAAATATATTAGAATCTAGAAAAGTATTAAATCAAAGGTCCGAATAGCTCAATAATTTGTGAGAATATTACAGTTTTTAAGTATCCTTCCCACCTAAGCGTTTATCCAAAAATGTCATTATAAAACTAATTAGGATAGTGAGTATATCTGTATCTAACCAAATGCGATATCACATGTTTTGTTACGGAATCATTTTTATTTAACAGATAGTGTCGTTTTTAATATTTTTCAAGGACATTTCATTTAATATTTTTCAAGGAGTATTATGATGATGATGGATTAAAAAATGTCTCATGTCTTAGATAATTTCCACTGAAAATGTGAATCTATCTAAGACATGAGACATTTTTGATCATATGAGTACATTGGTTGTCATATTCTGACGTTTTATGTATTCTATCATCTTAACATAATGAAATTTTCTGTGGAAATATTTTAGGAAATTTCGGACAATATGTTATAATATGTCAAATTCTGCACAATTTATGTTAAAATTTGGAATATTTATCATTTTTTTAAATTCTATGTCATTATTTGATCGAATCTGTCAACTCAATTTTCACGAGAAATGCAACGAATGTTATCTCATTCTAAAAACCGAAAAACGATCTTTCAAAGTTTGTGAAATTTTACATGGAAAAGATTCAATTCCCAATTGTAGAGAAAGTTTTGTCCCAATCTTGCCATATTGAGTGCTAATCGATAACAAAATAATGAATACTGAATAATGTCTTCTTTTGCTCAGCTCACAGCTGCGCGAATCATGTAGATTGCATGGCGTTACTCCGCTGTTTCGTTGGACCATCCAGATGTATCAACCACCAATGCCGTTGTGCTAGTGGAGGTGATTGGCGTTACTGACCCACATTATTCTTATCACTGTTTGTTATACTTACTTCATCCTAAATAAAAAAAAAAATTAAAACTCAAGTTGCATTTTGTTGAGTGTGCAGTAATTGATATTCTAGGAATTTTATGTATATGTATGGATGATTTTGCCAAATTTTGGCATGATTTTATTTTGTAATAATGATTTTTTGCTTCCGAATTATTATTACAAAGCCTTATAATCGTTCACATTCAAGTATCGGTTTTTTTTGTGTTATATCAACCCATTATAACCCAAAAAGTCCGAAAATGCGATTTTTAGACCGTGTCCGTATGTGTGCACGTATGGGACATTCCATGTCAACTCAGACACCCCGGATTTTTTTTTTCTAGAAAAAATGATTTGATTCCCGCATTTCGAACTACTATAGATGATGACTACCAAACTTTAAATTTTCAAAAATTCATAATTTTTGAGTAGCGCATCCGATTCGAACAAATAAAAAAAGAAAATTTTTGTTTTCCTTCATACTTTCAGGAAAAAAATATTCTATAGACATGAAGAAGCTTCTACACCTAAATTTCGATGAATTTTCAAGTTTTTATTTTTTTTCGGCTCTAGGACCGTCCGGTATTCCACTGGAATATTTTTTTTCTCATAGAGGACGTCTATATATGATGTAAAAAAATACGCCATCGTGAGAGAGACAACCAGTATACCGGAGTAAATTTTTGTTTCCTAAATTTTCGTGTTTTTACGCCTCCTAGGAGAGGTGCCTTGTTTTTATTAAGAAATTGATATTTCAATCCATACCTTTGATGAATATGAGTTAGAGAAGAGATGCGTCACGATGGAAAAGAGAAACAATGCTTCGGGAAAACAATTTTCTTCAAAATTTTTGCGTCTTTTCGCTTTCTGTGAGAGCTATACTGTGTCATCATCATCGGAAGTTCGCCTAATCATGACCAAACAAATGGGNATGAATATGAGTTAGAGAAGAGATGCGTCACGATGGAAAAGAGAAACAATGCTTCGGGAAAACAATTTTCTTCAAAATTTTTGCGTCTTTTCGCTTTCTGTGAGAGCTATACTGTGTCATCATCATCGGAAGTTCGCCTAATCATGACCAAACAAATGGGAAAGAAAACAAAAAGAATTAATTCATTGATTTAATATCATCAGTTTTTCCTGAGGCTCTAGTTTTAGTGAAAACTTCAACTTCCTCATTGAGTTTTCATCGTTGTACAATTCCTTGCGAATCGATTCGCATTTTCCTGTCTGTTGTATCGAGGTAAGCAGTTTTCACGTTACTTATTGAAATAATCCTCATTTTCCGGATAATTTTGGATTGGATTTGATAATTTTGCATTTCATAGAATGCCGCGAAGGGATAGGTGTGCGAATCCGATGTGGATTCCTGGCCAGAAGGGACACAATGGTTTGGATTTGTGGCCCATTTCCTCGGCAATACACAAGAAGTTTCCCTTTCTACCAAAGTCTGCGAAAATCTGTGGCCAGTGCCGGAAGGTGGCCCCGAATTATGTGATTCCACCCGTCCCAATGGTGAATCTTCATGATACACATCTTCGATGTTCGGACACCCCACCCGAAATATCTAAGCCCCAAGCTGAAACACCCGAACCAAGCCCAGATGTGATGAAAGTTCTCTGAGATCAGGTCGGTCTTACCATCTCGACGGTTCCGGCATTTCAATCGATGAAGAAGCGGACAATGTATTTGAATTCTCCAGTTCTCCCATGCATTCTGATGCGGAAGATGACCAAAGTGACGCTGATCCTTCTTTATCAAAGCGCTATCGATCTTCGAGAGAAATAGAATTAGAAGAAATGCTGGATGGTTTGAAGAAAAAATTCAGTGATCTGGAAAAGTACGGTGAGCGCTTGCAAATCTTGACGGTTCTTCCACAGTCGTGGAGTGAGCGGAAAATCGCTTCTGAATTTGGCATTATGAGATATATATGGCGTCAAGAGCGAAAAAATTGAGAGAAATCAAAGGAGTATTTGCCTCACCAATTGCGAAAGCAGGCCATTCACTTCCAAAACAAACGGTCGAGAGAGTACACAAGTTTTATCTAGAGAATAGCCGTGTCATGCCAGGGATGAAAGACAAAGTATCCGTCAAAATTAATGGAGAGAAGAAAGTAGAGCAAAAGCAAATGATACTCGACCATCTGGAACACCTTCATAGGAAGTACAAACATACTCATCCAGAGGCTTTGGTTGGTTTCAGTAAGTTCGCTGAGCTGAGACTAAAACAATGTGCACTGGCCGGAGCAAATGGCACTCACGTCGTATGTGTTTGCACGTATCATCAAAATTGCAAAGTGATGCTCGAAGCCATGAACATTGCCACTCTAACTCAAGATTCCCCCTGCCCACTCAAGGATTACAAAGATTGTCTGACACAACTGATGTGTACAACTCCAACCCCGGCCTGTTATCTGGATAAATGTAACGACTGCCCTGGGGTGAAACCCTTCTCATGTGATTTGAAGAAGCTCCTTTCTGATGCTATTGTCGAAACTGTCCAATTTCGCGTGTGGCATACTACTGTGTACGTTGCAGGCACAAACGCTTGCGATGGATGACTCTGTCGATCTTCTTGTCGAACGATTAAAAGTATTAAAATCCCATCACTTCATCGCTAAAGAACAATCAGCTTTTGTTAAAGATCGAAAAGATAATTTGAATAACGGCGAAGTACTAGTGCACTGTGATTTCTCAGAAAATTCTGCTTTTGTGGCTCAAGATGCTGCTCAATCCTTCCACTACAACAATGACCAATGTATAGTCCATCCCGTTGTTTACTACTATCGCGAAGGCAACGAGATCCAGCATCGGAGTTTAGTTGTTTTGTCAGATAGTACTACTCACGATACCGCAGCTGTTTACTTGGTACAGAAAATTCTAATACAACATGTGAAGAATAACTGCAAAGATGTCGAGAGAATCATCTATGTCACCGATGTAGCTGCACAGCATTACAAGAATCGTTACCAAATGACTTATCTTTTGCATCACAAGACTGATTTTGGAATAGATGCAGAGGCCCTTTTCCATGCAACCGCACACGGTAAAGGAGTTTATGACGGTGTGGGTGCTGTTTTCAAAAGAGAAGCGAGACGTAGAAGCTGGCAAATCATCCATGGTGAACCCATCCTGACGCCAAATGCTTTGTTTCGATGGTCAAAAGAGAATTTCAAAGGAATTGATGTGTTTTTTTCACGAAGGACGAACATGAGAATATAAAAACTGAATTGAGGGAAAGATTTGATAGTGCTAAAGCTATTCCAGCCATTCAAAAACACCATTGTTTCATTCCAAAACCGGGAGAGCAATTGTTAATGACACGATATTCGGCTGCGGAAAACCAAGAAGTTTTTCCGAAACGAAAACAAACAAACAAAAACAAAACGGAAAGCACTTAGAAAACAGTAATCGTGATGAATAGATGTATAGTAAATCAGTGCAATTAGGCAAGTAGTAGTTGGAGACGGTAAATAATACCCTCTTATTGTAAAAATGTAAAAAGTTCGTTAGAGTAAAATAAAACTTGTTTTTTCATGTTTCTTTGGATGAGTACTTTGTCTTTCGAAAGAGGTTTATAATGTTGTTGATAGTCCCTCCCATCTAGCAGAAGGGAAAACTGTCGATTGAAAGGTAAAAGAAGCAAAAAAAAGATTGAAAAGAAGAAGAAAAAGAGAAAAGGAGAAAAAATGAGAAAATTGCGAAGAAATCACATTTTTCTGATCTACTGCTTGTCTCTTCCATGATGGTTTTCCTTTCTATCGTTATGAGCAACAAATATTGATTGACACGTTTGTTTCTTTGAATAGCTCTCATAGATAGCGAAAAAACTCAAAAATTTCAGAGAAAATTTTTTTCCCGACGCATCGTTTCTCTTTTCTATCGTGATGAATCTCCTCCCTAACTCATATTCATCAAAGGTATGGATTGAAATATCAATTTCTTAATAAAGACGAGGCAGCTCTCCTAGAAAGCGGAAAAACACGAAAATTTAAGAAACAAAAATTTTCTCCGGTGCACTGGTTGTCTCTCCCATGTTGGCGTATTTTTTTTACATCATATATGGACGTCCTCTATCAGAAAAAAAATATTCCAGTCGAATACCGGACGACCCTGGAGCCGAAAAAAAATAAAATGTTAAAAATTAATCGAAAAATAGGTATAGAAGCTTCTTCACACCTATGGAGTATTTTTTTTTCTAAAAGTATGAACAAAAACAAAAATTTTCTTCTTTTATTTGTTCGAATCGCATGCGCCATTCAAAAGTTATGAATTTTTGAAAAGTTAAAGTTTGGTAGTCATTATCTCAGAAACAAAAAATCATGAAGCAATGAAATTTGGCAGGAATACTGTCTATATATAGTAGTTCAAAATGCGGCAATCAAATCATTTTTTGTAGACGAAAAAAAATCCGGGGTGGCTGAGTTGACATGGAATGGCCCATGTGTGTATGTATGTATCCATTTTTCTTCCAAGTTTTTTGCGTATTGTTCGCCAACTGATTGAAGGATTTGAATTTATTTTAATTTTAAAATGTAGGTATTGTTGAGCCCGATCTATCGACAGGAATTGAAATTTAATTCACTCATTCATTTTTTGAATTTTACTTTTTTTTCCAAAAATCGGTTGTCTCACGAAAATTTCAAAAAAAATTTGTCAAACAATTTAAATGATAGCTTGAAATAACTGTTTGTATATTATACGGACCGAGTTCGAAGATGGAGGTCATAGCTTTAACCGTTTTTTCGACTTATCGAGAAATTTGGGACATTTTGCAATTTTTGAAAATAACAATTCCAAGGATATCTTCAGATATTATGTTTTCAATCAATTCAATCGTAGCTTAAAATGTCGGTTGTAATATCACTCTTTCGGAGTTAAAAGATCATTATGACAGCTATATTTGTTGATTTGATTTTTATGGTTATTTTTCCATTTCAGTGATTTTTTGATGAATTCCTTCGTAAATGACCTGTACGACGGTTCCTTCAGATGATGTTTAAAAATCATTCGATCAAGTATGTCAAATTTTTCTGAATTAGATTTCATTCTAATTTCAAGGTAATATAGATAGTATCGACATTCTGTTTGATTTATACGGGAATTTGAGAATTGGGTTTTTTTGCGATAATCTGTAAATTTTTCCCCCTGGCTATTAGAATGAAAGAAAAATTCATACAATTAATATTCAACAGATGTTATATTTGGAATTAATTAAAATTAAATTCAATCGAAGAACATTTTACAATCTTATTCGATCATAAGACGCGTTTGTTCGTTGCTCACCGGCCATTGAGTTGCTGTCGAGGCAGCTCAATTTATCGGGCTAACGCGTCACGAGTGCCCTTAGAGATGGCTAAAAACACGGACGTTGCATCAAATTCACTGTCTTTTCGCCTCCTAAATTCATTTTTTTAAAATGATATTCAGTTACGCCTCACCGACGATAAGAATCGGATCAAAGGGAGTGTGCTCCTTGGGCCCTACTCGTGCACGTTACCCCCGGAATCAGTTTATAAGTCCTGCCCGGCGTACGCGAGATATCCCAAGTTCTCCCAAATATATAAACAAATATGCCCACCTTCGTAGTTTTTTTATTTGGGCACAACCGGTCGATGGAATGCAAAATTGTCTATTACGCGTTGTAGATTGTGCAACGGACACAGTGAAATATTAAACACGTACTATTATAATGAACAGTTAAACTAAACTTATAAGTGAACTAATATAAAGAGAACATTAATTTCAAAGAGTACTTTATTTTCCAGAAAGACTTTAGAATATACAATTGGTTTACAGAAATTTCATTAATCAATGAACAAGCATTCATTTTGGCTTCAATGTTCACTCTAGAATTCAACTAAATAAAATCTATTAAAGCGAATTTTCTCTCTCCCTCTTATCTAATATTCCATATTAGCTCTATCCGAATTTGTAAAATCAAGAAAATTATAAATGAGCAGTCAACGCGTTACAGTCTTATTAAACTGGTTGATCGAAATTGTATTCTGTTTTCTTTTCATGAATCTTGAATGAACCCTCCCGAAAGACAAACGGTAAGTGCAGATGTGCCTAGCACTTTGAAGGTTAAAGTATCCCAAAAAAAAAAATTAGTTATTGAAGATTGCGAAGAATTGTTGAGATAGTTGTCCAAATTATTTCATCGATTTGTCCAAATTCAACAGTAAATTGGTGTTAGCAGTGGGATATTTAGCCTGCACTATCAGTCAGTCTTTTGTATCGGTAAAGTCAATATTTGATGGTCAAATAATTTTTTTAAAAATTACGTCAATTTCCAATTTTAACTGAAATTCTATTTTATAAAATTTCTTCCGATCGTCAAATTATTTTCAAAATTTGTCCTTTCACTTCGAATTTCAGAAATCTCACACTGAGAAGAAAGTAATCCGGGATTCATCTCAATTGACAGTTTCTGTTGTTCTCAAAATTTTACTCTGTTATGCAAAATACTTGAAGTTGGAACATTCAGAAAATCTTCAACTCAACAAATTATTCATTCTCGTGCATTCGAAATAAAATTCTCATGGTTTTCAAAAAAGAAGACTAGAATACAATTAGAATAGAATAGTATTTTTACAATTTTTATGAGTTCCAATTTGAAATTTAGCTGGATGTTACATGTTCCTATCAATATACTCTAAAACTACTTTATGGCTGGATCCAGCAGATCATTTCAGTTTCGTTATTCACTGGAAACAATTCCCTTCCTTTATTGATTTTTTTCTTAGCGTTCAACCGTCTAATGTGAATTCATTACGTGGCATTAATAATCTAAAGTCATTCGGGAATCAAAAGCTTAACTTTCCTAACTCGTCTATACCCCAGTAAAGTTCAAAAAAACATTTTATTAGGATGTCAGAAAAATAGAACGTCTATCATTTCGTGCAACTTTGCAGTTTTGCTCTTAATTTTCTCCTATTCGCTTTTCTTCTTTCTTTCTGTTCGAAGACAATACCTTCTTTTTTCTTCATTCGTGATTTTCATTCTTTATTGTCCGATGAAAATATTCAAAACGTGATTCTTAACAATTGTATAACAATAATAGATAGCAAATAACAAATAATAAATAAATAGTTTAATATAATAATATGTTTTCTGATATTTGTTAAAATTTCAATTATCGAAATGATAGAATATTCAGATCAACAGTTTATAAACCCATCATTCGATAATATTCCTTATTTTAGTGGACTCGATTTACCATTGCTGAAATTTCTTGAATTCGACGTCTCCATTACAGCATACTTGAATCACTATGACCCACTAAGTTATGCGACAATCAGCGCGGTTTTAGATAGAATCGGATACCCAGCTGCATCCTACTTGAATCAATCATCTATCCATTCCGTTTACGATATCCTTGATGATTTATCCAGGAAATATGGGAAGAAATATAGCCCCCATGATTACGCGCTGTTGATGGATATCATCCTCCTTGTCATAAGAAAAATTTTGCCGATTTTGTCCTCCGAGTACAAGAATGAGTGAGGCACTCTGAATACTATGTTCAGTGTCTCAATTCAAGGGAATATGTGCATGTTCTAAAGATTCTAGAACACGGTGCCCGTGGAAAACTAAGGAAAATCATCCCTGAAAAATATGCTCACTGTTATAATCCCCAAAACATCAGATCTTTTCGCGATGCTCATTTAGAGATGATTAATACTTTCCACTCCATTCAGAAACACAAAGACGAAGAGCAGAATCGAGATTTGCTTCTACTTTTTGAATATGGTGTAAGGATATTTTCCCGGGTTGTTCACCTAGGAAAAATCCAAACTACTTTTTAGCCGTCTCTATCGCTCAATAGTCGGGCGCCAGCCGAACCTTCACGGGAGGTTCGACGAAAACCGGCCTCTGAGGTAAACTCATCCACTCAGAGGACTTTTTGGCTGGACAATGGATTGCCTAGCTAACATCAGCGTGATACGGTAGAGTGGGCGAGGTCCACCAGGAGTATTACCACCACATCCTCACGAGCCTTTGCAAGCCGTGTATTATACCTTGCGGCATAACTCTCCATAATGAATGAAATTCATGACCTCCTGGAGAATCTTTCGACTCTGCCAGTGTTCATTCTCCTCCCGAGTCTTTCGACTCGGTGGAGTTTTTCAGAGCTAAATGCGAATCAGCCGGGACTCCTCAGAGCCTGGGACGCCGAGAGGCTGATCCGACCAAAGTGGAACACTGTTACCCACTTCACGACCACGCACACTCTCGGCCACCAGTTACCGCTTCGGATAGGAGGACGATCTCTACTCCAGACCCACGGTCCCATGTGCTCGGCATTTGTTTCGCCGAGCCGGGTGACGCCGGAAACAACAAAGTCGTCACCTCGTGTACCGAAATAACTCCTTTTTTTACTAGTGGGGGATGCAGGAGCATCCTCTTACGCTTGCCGCTAACGGTTATTCACCGAGGCGACGTGGAGTCCGAAACTCCTTATCCTGGCTTCTTCAGCCATTCCACCATCCAGCACGCCGAGAGATTATTTCAACCTCTCGGTTCAAGCGCTCGCGTTCGACTAACTCGGAATCTTACTTACCACCAATCAACCCGACGGGATCACGGAGGTACCAGTCCTTTCACCTGGCCGTTGGTCCCTAGCCTACTCCGACATAGCCTATAGAATCACCCAGTTGGACGGCCTGTACGTCGGCCCCATTTCCCCTAGCACATGCTGGGTGAATTCTAATACGGCGATACTCTTGTAACGCCCTCCAGAACTCCAGGGGTCGCGGTTTCACCCATAACCACTATGCCTTAGGTCTTTCATTAGTTTGTGGTTTATCTCACCTAGTCCCGGCTTTCTTCAGCCGCTTCTAGGTGTCACTACTTATCTCTCTTCAACAATTTTGAGAGTTCACTTATCTTTTTAAGGGGATTTCAACCCGTAACGAGAAAATCTCGTTATAATGGTTACTATAGTCAAAATAAAAATTTTCAAGCGATTGCTTGCAATTATCTGACGGATTTCAATTCTGAAACCGGTAACGCAAAACCAGGCGAATATCAACTTATGATTCGAAATGAAAAGCTATATAAAATGCCAGTTGAACTACCCACTCAAATTTCTGATAACACTGAAGAATTTTCTTCATTAAGCAGCATCCGTTTTTTATTCGAGCTCAGTAAAAAGGTTTATGAATCAACGAAGTGTGCAAAAATGAACTTTCTTTCGTCTCAAATATTTGAGGGTCTGCAAGAGGAGTCATCTGAAGCGTGTCATGCGATATACTAATTGTAGAACTAAGCCTAAATTCATCAATTTTGTTGCAAACGGTGATTCATTGTGATGATCAAATTAAAATTCAAACTTCAACCGTTTGCGAATCAATTCAAAACTCTGTCACTGCAATTGCAAGGGGGAGCTATCTTGAGTTTTCCCTCTAATAGTACCCATAATGGAATGTATCAAAAGGAAGACAAAACTACTGATCAATTACCCTACTCAAAGTCACTACAGATCTTGCCACAGTTCACCAAGTTAATCGAGAGAATTCCGTTTGAATTTTTCGACGCTTGATGCAAAACCTCATGGAATCTCCTTACATTCAATGATGAAGCAATCACTCGTCCAGAATGCGAAACGTTGAGCCATCAATTGAATCTTCGCAAAACTCTTCTCGGTGATTATGAAATGATGCTTCCAACTATTTCTCGAAATTCAGTTATTGGCCCAGAAATCTTCATGATTAAAAGATTCCAGTGGTATCAAGAAAATGCTACACTCAAAATTTCCTCAGATTGTGAACATCTTACATCAGCAAAATTATCTCCTCTTCCAAGTATCAATCATCACTCGATGAGTTTCCTCTACGTGGCATATCCCATAACCGTGTAGAATCCCTGAATTATGCACAGAACTCAATTGATAAAGCATCTAAAAATCCTATAATCACAGTGGCAAGGGGGGAAGACGTAATGATTCTCTTCCCCAGCAACATCACTCCAATTAGCAAAGCTTTGCCCTTTATATCTATCACGAATTACCCGAGAGGAAAGGAAAAACAATGTCACGATCAGGTTCAGATAATTCATTTAGCTTTATGCTGATCAGCGTCCTCGTTATTCTTATGCAGCCATTCACGCAACCCTTTTTCAAATATTATCACACATCTTTATCTTCTTTGATCTCTCAACTTTTAGGCTATTACTCTGGAAAAGTTGGACTACCAACCTCTTGATTGGAAGAAAATAAAGGTAATGCTTGAGTAACAATACCAAAAAGAAATCACAAAGTCATCTCTAATTCCACATTATCTCTATTCACTTCAACTCCTAACCTTTCTCATGCTTCATAATTGGCCAAAAGAAATCAAGTTCATTTCTAATTATATCAGTATATGAGTTTAACTCATTGCTATAAGACCAAAAAGAAATTCTATCCAAAGTTGGTTCCCTGTGGAAGCGAAATAAGTTACCAGTGATTCCCAGTAATGCGGTCAACTTGAACTGAAAAGACAATAAACATTTGTTTTTGTTATACCGCTGATTCATAAGTGTTAAAGAACCAAGTTGAATTATGTAACACAAGATAATCACATTCAGAGAGCGAGAACCTTCTCATCACAATTGGAATAAACCAATACTGCAATCATCATACATATCGAACAATTCGGCTGTAACTCAGTAATGAAGCGGAAACTCGAAGATGACATCGACTCCTGAGGACATTTGACGCCAGTCAACCCGCGATTCAGCTGCATCCATAATCGTCTGACCATCTTGGAAATCACCACTACTAACTTTAAAACATCTGTGAAATCTGATACAGTAGAGAACTGAGTATCTCCTCCAAGTGATTCAACATCGGCAAGAGATAACACACCACTATAACCATGTGAAATGAAGAAGAACTGCCAGAGGTGAATCCAAATCTATCAACCGGAGAATCCCCAATCTCATGGTCCAACTTGCTTATTGGAATTAAGACCGGAACCGCCAAAGAAGAATCACCTACAAACCAATCCGTACCAGGGGGAACGTCATTGGAAGATCCTGGACCCAGCTGCCGCCCATAACAGGACTGATCGACTCTCACCTAGACCATCAGCATCGAGCAACAGACTACAAGATTTGTACCTTAGCATTATCGTTACTTTCTCCAAGTTCTATCTTTTTTTTCTATCATCATGAATATATTCCAATTTTTATTAATTCAATTACATTTTATGGGAAATATAATTCACGTTAGCTTAGAGCTAATTTAGGGAAAATCTAGGAAAAGGAGAGAGAGAATTATTCGCCATCTTCGATTTAAATGAGTAGAGTGTAAATTCCGAACACGAAAATGTTCCATTATGAAAATTTCAATGCATTATATTGAATACAAACTCCCTGCACTTGCCCTTTCTATGACAATTCCTCCTTCGCCAATTCCTCCCTCTCTGTTCTCCTACCATTGATACATCACTTACAACGAAAAGCGAAAGCCAGGAGATTTTCACCACGTGACATTCGATATTCATAATCATTCTCATAGAAACCATCATCTACTATAAAAGTCACCAGCAAATACGTGCAATGTCTTCTGCAATAAAGCAGAGATTGAATAATTTAAATGAAATAAATCTTGGAATCGTATTATTTTGCTCAAATACGATGTATTATACTATAGCCTGTCAGAAGTTCTGAACAGGGGGGAAGCCCTACATTCAACTCAAAATTCTTGAGTAACTGGAGAAATACACTTTCGGTATGGGAGCTATCTCTAGCAAAACTGGTAGACATCAACAAGCATTGCTCAATGAGTTGACTTTTCTCTCAAACTTCATTTTGGTCATTCTAACATATACCAAACCCTAATCCATGCCCACCAATGAAGTCTGATATTCCGTTCCCACATTTCAGCTTTACTCTTTCCTCCAAAATTTTCTGATCCTCCAGCAAGTTTCAGCAATGAAAAATATAACCCATGAGAAGCTCTCATGAATTTCATATGTATTTGATCCCATTTTCATTTTGGAAATTTCGATTCTGTATTGGTTATAATTATTTGTAAGTGTGGCATCCTTAAAATTCTCAACGACTCGAACTACAAATCGCACTGCACTGATAGAAGGGATTTGTTAATGTTACTTTATGAATTCAGTTGAACCTATTTTCACTGATTCAGTTCATGCAACTGGCAATTCATTCCATTTAACCAGCAATCTTCTTTCATCCAACTACAAGGCAATTCTCGTCGCAGTTGTATCAAATCAACTTTTCTCTTCCGCCAACCGCGTATTCGGTAATAGTTACCGACTCGAGGGTAATGCAATGCGCCATCTAGTTGAAGGTTAGATCACCGGTCCATATTGATATGTCACAGTGACGCCGATTGACTTCGGATAAATTATTTATTATTGAAATTATTCACGTTAATTATTAAAAAATGAAAAATTTATTTGAAGAGTGGAATTTGATTGATGTTTTCGAGAAATTGGACGGTAAGTACATTGATATATTACGAATGAGTAATGACGAATGAATCGATCCACTGTTTGATTAAATTTCTGTCACGTGCATGTTGGAAAATAACCTATTCATTAAAATATATCCCAAACTCTAACCATCAATAATGATGTCTCAATTGTTTCTACAAGTTCCTGAACTATTCTTATGCCTTATTGCAAAAAAAATTCAAAGAACACGTAGGTTTATAAGAGTAAAATATATCAGTACACATTTCACGATTAAAAAAGATTCTATCAAATTCGACATTGAGGTGATAAAACGTGACGAACTAGAACATCATTGTTTATCCATGTAGTTATTATTTGATTTAAAACTATGTGATAAAAGTTATCTTTACAATTTCTCATCAAATCCTTCACTCTCTGGATAATCAATTAATTAATCATATTTCAAATAATTATAAAAGCATCAATAAAACAAAAAAAAATTACAACAATAATTAAACAATTAATATGAGCTGAATAGACTCGTGAAGTTTTATCACGTCAAAAATAACGAATTGGTCTAACGAGGTAAGTCCAGGAAATTTGTCCAGATTATTTTGTAGATTTGTTGAAGATCAGTTAATTGAAGTGAGATGAAACAATAGAGTAAACTCGCAATAATTTTTTAAATTTTCAAGTTTTTAAAACATCTTTCAGGGATTTCAAATGTGATTTATCAGCCCTAATCTCGCTAAATTAGTTCACACTACCATTATCCTTAACAAAAATCAATTGATAATTTTTTTTTCAACTCCTTGTGTTGTCTAATGATGAGAATGGAATGTGTCGGTCTTTATTTTAATAGGGAGAGGTTGGAGAGAGAGAGAGAAATGGGAGGCAGAGAGAGGGGCAGAGGGCAAATGGAGCTATAGTTGGTGGTATTTACTGAGGTTAGTAATTTCTATAAATTGTCTTTCAGATTGAAACAAGAAAGATTGTCAAAACGTCCAATCAACCTCTCTCTTCTGGTGCTCAAGGTCAAGTTTTACCAGACGAATTAGTAGTAATTGCCAGCTCTACATTAAATGGAAATGAGGATGATATTGACGTAGAAAATTGTGAGGTATTGGAGAATGTTCTGGAGAGTCATGCCTTGGTAAATCAGGATCTTGAAGTTGACGTTGAGAAGGAGATAGAACAACAACTAACGGAAAGTTGTAGCAGATCAGAGAAAATCGCAGATTATTCTGGAGATTCTCTCCCAGGGTATTCGTCCAAGCGTAAAAAGACCACTTCAACAAAAGTTGATCATGACGATTTTGAGAAAATAGTGAGAAATCATCCTTACGGTGATGCTGTGTATAGGATTTATAAATACAAGCAGGAGTTATCAACTACTTGCCAGGCAGTCTTATGTAAAGTAATCACCCTGCATTATATCAAGGACAATTTGTGAGTATTATTGTTAGACAAATTTTCATTCTTCTTCCCACATTTTTTGAAGTCATCAGCTCCTGCTTTATATTGATGATATTTCTTTCGGATTTTACAGAAAAACTCCAGAGTTTGAGGCATTCACAAACAAAATTGTGGCACTGTTTCCCAAAGAGATTGTGCAAACCTACTATGTACCACCAACACGCAAAGCAGTAAGTAGAACCTCAAAATCCGTTGCTTCCAAAGAAAAATTGGTGGATAAATATCACAATCGGTTAGCAATCATTCGGCTAGCGAACAACCTTGAGAAACAATTCTTGCAACGAGGTGCTGAAGCTACTGACATTCCTCCAGGTACTTTCCTTCTTTCAGATCACAAATTGGTAATTCCATGGCTTTCCTTCCTAGTTTTGCTGATTTTCATCTATTTTCATCTAATGTAGATTGCGATGGAGACGCCCGCCAGATGAGCAAAGCTCTACTGGTGCACTGTAGAGATAAAACATTGGTGACACAGCACTGAGGAGCGACCTATTCTCTTCGTCAAGAAGATATTGGGAATAAAAAATACAAAACCATTGACGATGTACTCACCCAATGGCCTATTCTAACTGAGTCTACCAGTTATGACCTGATTGAGAGCGACTTTGACTGCAAATTTCGTCGCGAGAATGATCCCAATTTATCCAATGCATTACTCTTAAAATGGGAGAACAGCTTTAAAGGAATTCTGGAGTTGAATGGTGATAAATTGACAGAGGTTGGTGACCAACTTGATGTGAACTCACTAGAGGCCAATGGCACCAACGAATTATCTGGTGATACACGCTTAATGATACAGTTGAAACTGTTGTGTTCATTATTGGCTCCTAAATCCAACAAAATCAAAATAAAATCTCAAGGAAGAGGAAAAAAGGCATTCTGGAAACCATCGTGTGAGGAGGCACGAGACAGTATTTGTCTGCATGTAAAGGTATGAGTTTTGAGTTATAAAATACGAGCTAGCATTTTCCTATACATAAATGGATGGGTGAATATTCCACATTTTTTAATTACGAAATTTGTCATTCTAGTTACCAGGAGACCTGGACCAAGTGAGGACAAATATCAGGAAGAAGAAGGCAGACGTAGGTTTCACCCTCCAACCTAACTTGATTGTCATTGGTAAAGACGTGAAATCGATTGACACTATCAGTGTTGAATTGGACCGAACGAATTACCATCCATCCACTCTGCTCAAGGGTTTGGACATCCTATTTAAACTGTTTTTAACATTCAATTTGTCCTACCCGCCAGAATCAGAACATCTGGTATTTTATTCAGTGGGGAATTTTTGGTATCTTCTCGGAGTACGATGTGCAGATGCCTTATATTTATAATATTATTAACAAATTAAAGAATCACCAGAATAAGAAAAGTAAAGCATATTTCGTTCAAACCTCAAAACCACGTAAACGCGGCGTAAAATGAACTGTTACATCTGTCAAAAATCCTCGATAATTACCACAAGAACGCTTTTAGAACATATAAAAATTTATCATCCCTTAGAATATAAATATTACTGTATTCACAACGACTGTATCCAGAAATTCTCATCTAGGTCAGCCATCTCTAAACACATGATAAAATGCAATTTATGTAATCGAGAATTTCATGATAGATCAACAATGAGAGTCACAATACTCTCTCCGCTTTCCGGAGAAAGATGGAAAGAAATTTCTAAACATTTTCGTGGTAGAGAGGTATATCCTCTCACCCTTTATACTGATGATTATGAATCAGGGGACCCTCTATCCTCATCAGCAGGATTGCATAAAATATGTGCGACTTATTTTACGCTAACTGGCTTACCCCCAAAATAGTCAGGAACTATGGATAACATTTTTTTAATACAATTAGTCTACACTTCTGATTACAAATCTTTTAGAAACGAGAAGTGTTTCTATAAGTCGATTGACGAGCTGAGGAAATTGTACGAAGAAGGAATTTCGATAGTTGTCAGTGGGGAGGTGAAAAGAATTTATTTCGTAGTGATGGAAATATTAGGTGACAATCTCGGTATCAATGCGATGTTTGGTTTTATGGAAAGTTTCAGTGCTCATTTTTTTTGTAGATTTTGTCGTGCTTGCAAAGCGCAGACGCAGGCTTTGTGTGAGGAGAGTGGAGAACTCCTTCGCACTGCGGAGAATTATTTAAAAGATTCTAACTCTCGTTCGTATGGGGTGAAAGAGCCATGTGTATTCAACAAAATACCACTTTTTCATTGTATTTCAAATGGGGCTGTTGACGAAATGCACGATGTCCGACTTGGCGCTGCTCGATATGCTATGGCGAAAATTATTGAGCACTGTATTAAAAATGGCTATTTCACATCCGAACGTCTCAATAATAGATTAAAATTTTTTGATTATGATAAGAGCGACAGAGGGAATAAAATATCTTATATTAATCTAAAGCAAGTCAAGAAAGGGTATTTACTCATTACATCGGCTGAAATGTCTGCACTCATTTCATATTTTGGGATTATTATGGGCGACCTTGTACCCGAGGATGACCCTGGATGGGAACTGTATCTTTTGCTCTTCGAGATCGAGGATCTCATGATGAGCCCTGTCTTGTCAGAAGATGATCTTGTTCATTTAGGTCTCCTCATTAAAACCTTCAAAAAACTCTATTTAGAATTCACTAGTGAGAGTTTGAAGCCAAAGTTTCATCTATGGACTCATTATTCTTCGACAGCGAAACGTATGGGTCCTCTGAAGGCCATGGCATGTGCAAAATTTGAAAGAGTTCATTAAAAATAAAAAAAATATCCTAAATCAATAACTTGTAGAATTAATGTGATTCACTCTGTCGCAATCAAATATCAATTAGCATTGAGCGATCGTTTTATGACCAACCGTGGTTTGAGAGATATTATTGAGCTTGGGCCAGTAATCGAAACGTCTAGTATAAATAGAAATATGATGCAAAAGATTGAAGGTAAAGCAACGGAGATCTCATGGTTAAAACTCAATGGAATTACCTTTAAACGTGATTGTGCAATTGTACTACGTGTCAATGATGACGATTACCCAATTTTTGGTGTCATTTCTTTTATTCTCACCAACCAAAAAGGGGCGATATTTATCGGATACCGTGAATGTACAACTATTGGATTCAATATTCATATGAAGGATTATCAGAATGATCGTCCCACTAGTGATAACCTACTACAGATCCCCAATTTTGATAAAAATAAGTTCACCAGACCGGTGAAAATTCACGTTACTTCTGAGGGAAACTCGATCGTTCCTCGTCGCGATTGGAAGTAAAAAGAAATTCTTCAACATGAGAAGATATTAGGCAGGATAGTAACTACCTAAAATAAACCAAAACAACCTAGCTTCTCTCAATTTTCAATTCTTGTTACGAATTTCGATTTAAAATGAAAATAATGTTCTTTCCATCATTAGATAGAATCATTGAGTAGTCTCTTTTAAAATTTATCTTGAACAAATTGTAAACAGTGGACAACGAATAGACCCACGACCAGCAAATACTATTGCCCGCCCTTCACGGGGGGGACTGTTATGTTTGGAATTAATTAAAATTAATTTCAATCGAAGAATATTTTTCAATCTTATTCGATCATAAGTTGCGTCTGTTCGTTGCTCACCGGACATTGAGTTGCTGCCGAAGCAGCTCAATTTACCGGGCTAACGCGTCACGAGTTCCCTTGGAGATGGCCAAAAACGCGGACGTTGCATCAAATTCACTGTCTTTTCGCCTCCTAAATTCATTCTTCTAAAATGATATTCAGTTATGCCCCACCGACGATAAGGATCGGATCAATGGGAGCGTGCTCCTTGGGCCCTACTCGTGCACTTTACCACCGGAATCAGTTTATAAATCCTGCCCGGCATATGCGAGATACCCCAAGTTCTCCCAAATATATAAACAAATACGCCCACCTTCATAGTTTTTTTATTTGTCTATTACGCGTTGTGGATTATGCAACGGACACAGTGAAATAATAAACACATACTATTACAATGAACAGTTAAACTAAAATTATAAGTGAACTAATATAAAGAGAACATTAATTTCAACGAGTACTTTATTGTCCAGAAAGACTTTGGAATATACCATTAGTTTTTAGAAATTTCATCAATCAATTTTGGATTCAATGTTCACTCTAGAATTCAACTAAACAAAATCTATCAAAGTGAATTTTCTCTCTTCCTCTTTTCTAATATTCCATATTAGCTCTATCCAAATTTGTAAAATCAAGAAAATTATAAATGAGCAGTCAACGCGTTAAAGTCTTATTAAACTGGTTTATCGGAATTGTATTCTGTTTTCTTTCCATGAATCTTAAACGAACCCTCCCGAAAGACAAACGGTAAGTGCCGATGTGCCTAGCACTTTAAAGGTTAAAGTATCCATAAACAAAAGAAAAAATTATTTATTGAAGACTGAGAAGAATTGTTGAGATAGTTGTCCAAATTATTTCATCAATTTGTCCAAATTTAGCACAGAACTATTTTGACCGTACTTTAAATGAAAAAATAGGTGGTATGAACATGGATTTTATAATTTAAAAAATTTAGCATGTCAATGGAGCATACACGAAAACCTGTTATGAGCAACTGAAATATCATTAGTCGAAAAAATGAGATTTCAGTTATCTGGGGATCATAACTCATGTTCTCTCCAAAAAACCCGGACATAAATTACAAAAGAGAACAGGTGTAGATTCGAAATAATAGTATTGTTATGATCATTATTATTCCATTTTTATCTTCTTCGTAATCTTGCTGTTAGTAACTTTGAATGTCTATAGTAAATCGGGAAAGTATATAACGTGATATGTTGTCACTCATCAGGTTTTCTATAGTATTGAGGGATTCTGAAATGAAAAACGATATAAAAAATTTTGAATGCGAGTAGAAAAAGTTATCCTTAGTATATAATTTTATGATTCTTCTCATCTTTTTATTACGATGATTTTCTTCATTCCATCTATCGAATCCAATTTTTTTTAATTATTCTCGTTCATCGTGATCTGGATGATATTTCATCATTGGCGTTTGTTGAATTCAGGAAGATGAGTTACGTCACGTGAATGAAGGTGATTTATATTATTCATTAAGAGAGCTATTACCAATCCGTAATTCTTATTTCAATAATCCTGATCCAGTTTGGATTGACGGTTGAATATATATTTCCTCATGGAATTTCCGTTCTTCCCAATAAACATGTGATTCAAATCCAGCGAGTCAACTACGTAGAAATTTTGTTGACATTGAGAATAGGGAACTTGCATGATTTTTAAAAAAATTTTAAAAATAAAGTATACGGTTCCGATAATCTGTTTTTCACGGAAAAACTTCTAAAAAAGGGTTCATGAATTAATTATGAATTTTTGAAAAAGTGGATCTTTCAAATGCTCTGAAATCACTCGTGACGTCATAAGGGCGGTTCTGTACTTTTTCATGTGGCGTCATCCGTCGAAACATCACCGCCACTGTCGATCTTGCAGTCGCTATCTCAAAACCTAACCAAGCAGATCAAAACACTGGGAAGTGAATGAGCTCCAAAGACGCTAGGACAAATTGTCAAACAGCTAAATTGTCAAATGAGAATGCGAAGCGGGCGCCATCTGGTAGGGACGCCACGATCTATTGCTCTTCGGGGTAAAGAAGGATTTTCAAGTTGGAATTGTCTAGATAAATTAAAGATAATCTTTAGTTGAAAATAACTAGGGAGAAATCTCGAGAACATTGAATTATACGATTTCTTAGGGGTAAAATGGATCGTTGCTGTACTCCTATGATTTCATGGGGGCAAAATGGATTTATCGTATACTACGATGAGTTCATGGGGGTAAAATGGGTATTTTCTGACCTCATACGATTTCATGGGGGCAAAATGGATATTCTGTGAACTTTTACGAATTGAGGAGGGCAAAACGGGTTTTTCGTGAACTAATACTATTTTATTGGCGCAAAATGGGATTTCTGTGGCCCTTAGACGATTTCGTAGGGGCAAAATGGGTATGCTGTGGCCTTATACGATTTCGTAGGGGCTAAATGGACATTTGCTAACCTCCTTCGATTTCCTAGGAGTAAAATGGGTCTTACCTGTACTCCTACGATTTGATCGGGGCAAAATGGGTTTTTTCTGTACTCCTACCTTTTCATGGGGGTAAAATGGGTATTTTCTGACCTCCTAGGATTTCATGGGGGCAAAAGGGGTTTTTCGTTAACTAATACGATTTCATTGGGGCAAAACGGATATTTGCTGACCTCATTCGATTTCTTAGGGGTAAAATGGGTCTTTCCTGTACTCCTACAAATTCATGGGGGCAAAATGGATTTGTCGTGTACTAGAATGAGTTCATGGGGGTAAAATGGGTATTTACTGACCTCATACGATTTCGTTGGGGCAAAATGGGCCTCCCCTCTACTCCTATGATTTCAGGGGGGCAAAAAGGGTATTCTGTGAACTTTTACCATTTTATGGGGGCGAAATGGGTTTTTCGGGAACTTTTACGATTTCATTGAGGCAAAATGTTTTTTTTTGAGCTCATACGATTTCATTGGGGCAAAATGGGTATGTACTGATCTCATCAGATTTTTTAGGGGCAAAATGGGTCTTTCCTGTACTCCTACGATTTCATGGGGGCAAAATGGATTTGTCGTGTACTACGATGCGTTCATGGGGGTAAAATGGGTATTTTCTGACCTCATACGATTTCATGGGGGCAAAATGGGTATTCTGTGAACTTTTAGGAATTGATGGGGGCAAAACGGGTTTTTCGTGAACTAATACTATTTCATTGGCGCAAAATGGGATTTTTGTGGCCCTTAGACGATTTCGTAGGGGANAGGACAAATTGTCAAACAGCTAAATTGTCAAATGAGAATGCGAAGCGGGCGCCATCTGGTAGGGACGCCACGATCTATTGCTCTTCGGGGTAAAGAAGGATTTTCAAGTTGGAATTGTCTAGATAAATTAAAGATAATCTTTAGTTGAAAATAACTAGGGAGAAATCTCGAGAACATTGAATTATACGATTTCTTAGGGGTAAAATGGATCGTTGCTGTACTCCTATGATTTCATGGGGGCAAAATGGATTTATCGTANGTACTGATCTCATCAGATTTTTTAGGGGCAAAATGGGCCTTTCCTGTACTCCTACGATTTCATGGGGGCAAAATGGATTTGTCGTGTACTACGATGCGTTCATGGGGGTAAAATGGGTATTTTCTGACCTCATACGATTTCATGGGGGCAAAATGGGTATTCTGTGAACTTTTAGGAATTGATGGGGGCAAAACGGGTTTTTCGTGAACTAATACTATTTCATTGGCGCAAAATGGGATTTTTGTGGCCCTTAGACGATTTCGTAGGGGAAAAATGGGTATTCTGTGGCCTTATACGATTTCGTAGGGGCTAAATGGGCTTTTCGTGAACTCATACGATTTCGTCGAGGCAAATGGGTATTTGCTAACCTCCTTCGATTTCTTAGGAGTAAAAGNTTCACGGAAAAACTTCTAAAAAAGGGTTCATGAATTAATTATGAATTTTTGAAAAAGTGGATCTTTCAAATGCTCTGAAATCACTCGTGACGTCATAAGGGCGGTTCTGTACTTTTTCATGTGGCGTCATCCGTCGAAACATCACCGCCACTGTCGATCTTGCAGTCGCTATCTCAAAACCTAACCAAGCAGATCAAAACACTGGGAAGTGAATGAGCTCCAAAGACGCTAGGACAAATTGTCAAACAGCTAAATTGTCAAATGAGAATGCGAAGCGGGCGCCATCTGGTAGGGACGCCACGATCTATTGCTCTTCGGGGTAAAGAAGGATTTTCAAGTTGGAATTGTCTAGATAAATTAAAGATAATCTTTAGTTGAAAATAACTAGGGAGAAATCTCGAGAACATTGAATTATACGATTTCTTAGGGGTAAAATGGATCGTTGCTGTACTCCTATGATTTCATGGGGGCAAAATGGATTTATCGTATACTACGATGAGTTCATGGGGGTAAAATGGGTATTTTCTGACCTCATACGATTTCATGGGGGCAAAATGGATATTCTGTGAACTTTTACGAATTGAGGAGGGCAAAACGGGTTNTATGATATGCAGCATATGTGTGTGTGCCCGCCCCACCATTCTACGAGACAAAAGAGCGCAACGATATTGCTCTCTCTCTCTCTCTCTGTTCGCTGGAATANGGCAAAACGGGTTTTTCGTGAACTAATACTATTTTATTGGCGCAAAATGGGATTTCTGTGGCCCTTAGACGATTTCGTAGGGGCAAAATGGGTATGCTGTGGCCTTATACGATTTCGTAGGGGCTAAATGGACATTTGCTAACCTCCTTCGATTTCCTAGGAGTAAAATGGGTCTTACCTGTACTCCTACGATTTGATCGGGGCAAAATGGGTTTTTTCTGTACTCCTACCTTTTCATGGGGGTAAAATGGGTATTTTCTGACCTCCTAGGATTTCATGGGGGCAAAAGGGGTTTTTCGTTAACTAATACGATTTNGAAGAGGGGAGAATGAATGGAGAACGTAATTCCCCCTCCACACGCAATGGGAGGACGATCAACCGATCGTCTTTCCATTGGTTACAGCATCGAGTGGTGCGGGGAACGCGCGTCTCGGTTGAAAATTCATCTCTNTTGCTGACCTCATTCGATTTCTTAGGGGTAAAATGGGTCTTTCCTGTACTCCTACAAATTCATGGGGGCAAAATGGATTTGTCGTGTACTAGAATGAGTTCATGGGGGTAAAATGGGTATTTACTGACCTCATACGATTTCGTTGGGGCAAAATGGGCCTCCCCTCTACTCCTATGATTTCAGGGGGGCAAAAAGGGTATTCTGTGAACTTTTACCATTTTATGGGGGCGAAATGGGTTTTTCGGGAACTTTTACGATTTCATTGAGGCAAAATGTTTTTTTTTGAGCTCATACGATTTCATTGGNCCCCCCGAATTATAGCTAAGGAATGAAACTTGTGCCACTTATTGAGTATTAAAAGCTCAATTCAATGACATGAGTTTTATCCCTTAGCACCTTTTGGGGACGGAGGGGTGAATTTTCGAAAGTGCGAAGGGATTGAAAAAAATTTTTTTTTTTCAATTCAAAAATTAATTCCTCCGACCCTAACTGCGACTAAGGGATGAAATTTATGCCAACGTATTGAGCATTTAATACTCAATGAGTGACACAAATTTCATCCCTTAGCGCCTAATAGGGAGGGAGGAGTGAATTTTTGAAAGCGCGAAGAAATTGCAAAAAAAAATTTTTTTTCAATTCAAAAATTCATTCCTCCGACCCTAATTGCGACTAAGGGATGAAATTTGTGCCAACGTGTTGAGCATTTAATACACAATGAGTGACACAAATTTCATCCCTTAGCGCCTGTTAGGGAGGGAGGAGTAAATTTTTAAAGAGCGAAGAGCTTGAAAAAAAAATTTTTTTTCACATGAATTCTCCAAATTGCTGAGATTGAGAAAAAAAAATTTTTTTTCAATTCAAAAATTCATTCCTCCGACCCTAACTGCGACTAAGGGATGAAATTTGTGCCAACGTGTTGAGCATTTAATACTCAATACGTGACCGAAATTTCATCCCTTAGAACCTGTTCGGGAG
>NW_021680587.1:36292-38055 GCF_001412515.2 Diachasma alloeum
AAATGGGTTTTTCGGGAACTTTTACGATTTCATTGAGGCAAAATGTTTTTTTTTGAGCTCATACGATTTCATTGGGGCAAAATGGGTATGTACTGATCTCATCAGATTTTTTAGGGGCNTAATTTCCTGTCAAATCGATTACCTGTAAAGAAAGAAAATAAATAAGCCTTTTGCAGAGAATATTGGTGTTTTTTTCAAATTTTATACTCTTTCTTTTACCCACACCTTCTTTTGCTCATATACAAGGCGTCGTCAATTGTTTGATCTCTTTTTTTCCCCCTCCGCCGTTCATGACAACATCAACTGACGATCGTGTATTGTTTTTGAGGGAAGCCCAATTTCCATTCCGATCATTTTGCCTCGTGATTCTGTTCGTAGTTTTTATCGTGCCAATGGCGTTCACTGCTCAAGAATATCGCGATATGCATTTTGTGTATAGTGAGTGTGGTGGAGTTGCCAGACGAGCAGCGGAGAGGTACAGGGAGAGATACCCTGATCGTCGGGCACCCGATCATCGGGTGTTTCCTCTCCTTCATGAGCGGATGGCAGAAACCGGTTGTCTCCTTCCTTGCCGTGGCGAAGGACGTCCTATCGGACGTGCTCGAGATGACCTGGAAGAAGCAGTCCTCAACGAAATCGAGGACGACCCCACGACAAGTGTAAGGAGGATTGCTGGACACCTTAATGCGAATAGTACCAAGGTGTTCCGCATCATCAAGGAAGAAGGCTTCCACCCTTACCAGTTGTGCCCTACACAGGAGCTGATGCCGGGAGATCTTGAGGCACGCATCGAGTATTGTCGATTTATCCTCGAGAATCATCGACGCGATCCTCATTTTCTGTTCAATGTGTGTTGGACAGATGAGTCCTGTTTCACAAGGCAGGGAATTTTCAACATGCACAATTATCACCATTGGGCATTAGAGAATCCCCACCTTGCCAGGGCTCATTCTTTCCAGCACCAGTGGCAAAGGCTGAATGTGTGGGGTGCAATTTTGAATGATGAGGTGCACATTCGATTAGCTCCTGATCCACTCAATGTAAGTATCGATTATTTATCATGACAAAGATAATTAAGATTTTTTTCTTTCAATTGAAAGATCATCATTCCAGATTTTTTTTTTCAGGGGGAGAACTCTCTGATGTTTCTAGGGGAAACTTACCGGAATTGCTCGGAGATGGCCGAGGAAACAGAGGTGTGTGGTTTCAGCAAGATGGTGCTCCTGCTCATCACACCAGAGCAGTCACCGAAATGCTGAACCAATGGTTTCCAGAGAGATGGATCGGGAGAGCTGGACCAGTTCGTTGGCCTCCTCGGTAAGTGACGAGTATCTCTAATCTTCCAATAATCGTGCGCTGTTTAAAATCAAATTACTATTTCTCCCACAGATCACCAGATTTGACGCCCCTAGATTTTTTTCTTTGGGGAACTCTCAAAGAAAAAATTTATGCGCAGGTAGTCAACGATCCGGAGGATTTGGTGGCCCGCCTGCATGGAGCAGTAGCTGATCTGACGCAGCAGCAGTTGGAGAATGCTCGCCAAGCTATAGTTCGTCGTGCAGAATTATGCTTAGAAAATGACGGTGGCCTTTTTGAAAACCTGTGTTGAGCATCGCATCTCCATCCACGAAACCATTGGCCCTTTTCAGGGCCAAATCCTTGAGCCCATCGGCCGTTTTCAGGGCCAAATCCTTGAGCCCAACGGCCCTTTTCAGGGCCCCAAAAAATCCAACGACGGAAATCCTTGATTCTCCAATAATTCC
>NW_021680587.1:38143-38702 GCF_001412515.2 Diachasma alloeum
ATTGAGTATTAAATGCTCAACACGTTGGCATAAATTTCATCCCTTAGTCACAATTAGGGTGGGAGGAATGAATTTTTGAATTGCAAAAATTTTTTTTTTCCATCCCTTCGCACTTTCAAAAATTCACTCCTCCCTCCCTAACTGGCGTAAAGGTATGAAATTTGTGTCACTCATTGAGTATTAAATGCTCAACACGCTGGCATAAATTTCATCCCTTAGTCGCAGTTACGGTCGGAAGAATGAATTTTTGAATTGAAAAAAAAAATTTTTTTTCAATCTCCGCAATTTGGAGAATTCATTTGAAAAAAAATTTTGTTTTCAATCTCTTCGCTCTTTCAANCCATCTCTTCGCACTTTAAAAAATTCACTCCTCCCTCCCTAACTAGCCCTACGGGATAAAATTTGTGTCACTCATTGTGTATTACATGCTCAACACGTTGGCACAAATTTCATCACTTAGTCGCAGCTAGGGTCGGAGGAATGAATTTTTGAATTGAAAAAAAAAATTTTTTTTCAATCTCCGCGCTTTGGAGAATTCATTTGAAAAAAAAATTTTTTT
>NW_021680587.1:38749-40267 GCF_001412515.2 Diachasma alloeum
AAAAAAAAATTTTTTTTCAATCTCCACACTTTGGAGAATTCATTTGAAAAAATATTTTTTTTTCAATCCTTCGCTCTTTCAAAATTTCACTCCTCCCTCCCTAACAGGTGCTGAGGGATGAAATTTGTGTCACTCATTGTGTATTAAATGCTCAACACGTTGGCACAAATTTCATCCCTTAGTCGCAGTTAGGGTCGGAGGAATGAATTTTTGAATTGAAAAAAAAAATTTTTTTTCAATCTCCGCGCTTTGGAGAATTCATTTGAAAAAATTTTTTTTTTCAATCTCTTCGCTCTTTCAAAAATTTACTCCCTCCCTAACAGGCGCTAAGGGATGAAATTTGTGACACATATTGAGTATTAAATGCTCAACACGTTGGCATAAATTTTATCCCTTAGTCACAATTAGGGGAGGAGGAATGAATTTGTGATTTGAAAAAAAAAATTTTTTCCATCTCTTCGCACTTTAAAAAATTCACTCCTCCCTCCCTAACTGGCCCTAAGGGATAAAATTTGTGTCACTTATTGAGTATTAAATGCTCAACACGTTGGCATAAATTTTATCCCTTAGTCACAATTAGGGGAGGAGGAATGAATTTGTGATTTGAAAAAAAAAATTTTTTCCATCTCTTCGCACTTTAAAAAATTCACTCCTCCCTCCCTAACTGGCCCTAAGGGATAAAATTTGTGTCACTTATTGAGTATTAAATGCTCAACACGTTGGCATAAATTTTATCCCTTAGTCACAATTAGGGGAGGAGGAATGAATTTGTGATTTGAAAAAAAAAATTTTTTCCATCTCTTCGCACTTTAAAAAATTCACTCCTCCCTCCCTAACTGGCCCTAAGGGATAAAATTTGTGTCACTTATTGAGTATTAAATGCTCAACACGTTGGCACAAATTTCATCCCTTAGTCGCCGTTAGGGTCGGAGGAATGAATTTTTGGATTGAAAAAAAAAAATTTCATTCGATCTCCGCACTTTGGAGAATTCATTTGAAAAAAAAATTTTTTTTTAATCTCTTCGCTCTTTCAAAAATGTACTCCTCCCTCCCTAACAGGCGCTACGGGATGAAATTTGTGTCACATATTGAGTATTAAATGCTCAACACGTTGGCACAAATCTTATCCCTTAGTCGCCATTAGGATGGGAGGAATAAATTTATGAATTGAAATTTTTTTTTTCCATCTCTTCGCACTTTAAAAAATTCACTCCTCCCTCCCTAACAGGTGCTACGGGATGAAATTTGTGTCACATATTGAGTATTAAATGCTCAACACGTTGGCACAAATCTTATCCCTTAGTCGCCATTAGGATGGGAGGAATAAATTTATGAATTGAAATTTTTTTTTTCCATCTCTTCGCACTTTAAAAAATTCACTCCTCCCTCCCTAACTGGCCCTAAGGGATAAAATTTGTGTCACTTATTGAGTATTAAATGCTCAACACGTTGGCACAAATTTCATCCCTTACTCGCAGTTAAGCTCGGAGGAATCAATTTTTGAATTGAAAAAAAAAA
>NW_021680587.1:40371-40950 GCF_001412515.2 Diachasma alloeum
CCCTAAGGGATGAAATTTGTGTCACTTATTGAGTATTAAATGCTCAACACGTTGGCACAAATTTCATCCCTTAGTCGCACTTAGGGTCGGAGGAATGAATTTTTGAATTGAAAAAAAAAAATTTTTTTTCAATCTCCGCACTTTGGAGAATTCATTTGAAAAAATATTTTTTTTTTAATCTCTTCGCTCTTTCAAAAATTCACTCCTCCCTCCCTAACAGGTGCTGAAGGATGAAATTTGTTTCACTCATTGTGTATTACATGCTCAACACGTTGGCACAAATTTCATTCCTTAGTCGCATTTAGGGTCGGAGGAATGAATTTTTGAATTGAAATTTTTTTATTTTTTTTTCCATCACTTCGCCCATTCAAAAATTCACTCCACCCTCCCTAACTGGCGTTAAGGGATGAAATTTGTGTCACTCACAGAGTATTAAATGATCAACACGTTGGCAGAAATTTCATTTCTTAGTCGCAATTAGGGTCGGAGGAATTAATTTTTGAATTAAAAAAAAAATTTTCTTTTCAATCTCTTCGCACTTTCGAAAATTCACCCCTCCGTCCCCAAAAGGCGCTAAGG
>NW_021680587.1:46093-46404 GCF_001412515.2 Diachasma alloeum
GAGAAAGAGAGAGAGAGAGAGAGAGAGAGAGAGAGAGAGAGAGAGAGAGAGAGAGAGAGAGAGAGAGAGAGAGAGAGAGCGCGAGAGCGAGAGAGAGAGAGAAAGCAATATCGTTGCGCTCTTTTGTCTCATAGAATGGTGGGGCGGGCACACACACATGCTGCATATCACATGGATGTGCGCCCGCTTATAAATCACTCCCCATTCGCCCACCCTTCATTGCCAATAACTTTTTAGGGGTGAGTCTGATCAAAAAGTGCAAGAGGACTTTTCTGCTCAGAATCACCCCCTGATCCTAGGGTGTTCAGATG
>NW_021680587.1:59788-71654 GCF_001412515.2 Diachasma alloeum
GAGAGAGAGAGAGAAAGCAATATCGTTGCGCTCTTTTGTCTCATAGAATGGTGGGGCGGGCACACACACATGCTGCATATCACATGGATGTGCGCCCGCTTATAAATCACTCCCCATTCGCCCACCCTTCATTGCCAATAACTTTTTAGGGGTGAGTCTGATCAAAAAGTGCAAGAGGACTTTTCTGCTCAGAATCACCCCCTGATCCTAGGGTGTTCAGATGTACATGTACTTCTGAAACACCCTGTATATGGATCGATTCAGAATCGAATTCTGAGTCGATCTGTACCGATAAATTTTCACCCAATTTTTTCACCCCTATTAACCCTTTTCCAAGATGGCGGATGCGATAAAAAAAGGTCTTTATAGGTATATAGAAATCGATTCACAGTCGAATTCTGAGTCGATCTGTACCTATATGTTTTGACCCCATTTTTCCACCCCCACCAACCCCTTTCCAAGATGGCGGATGCAGTTATAAAAAAAGTCGCTACAGATATACATCGATCGACTCAGAATTATATTCTCAATCGATGAATATATACCAGTAGAGGTTTTTTTTCATGACCGCGTCCGCCATCTTAGAAAGGGGATAATGGTTGGGACGGGAGTATTGGGACAAAATTTATAGGTACAGATCGACTGAGAATTCTATTCTTAATCGATTCATATAAACCTGTAAAGACCTTTTTTTTATGAACGCGTCCGCCATCTTAGCAAGGGCTTAGCAGGGGTGAAAAAATGGGGGCAATATTTGCAGGTACATATCGACTCAGAATTCGATGCTGAATCGATTAATATATACCTGTAGAGGCTTTTTTTCATGACCGTGTCCGCCATCTTGGAAAAAGTTTGGTGGGGGTGGAAAAATGCGGTCAAAATTTATAGGTACAGGTCGACTCAGAATTCGATTCTGAATCGATCTATATATACCTGTAGAGACATTTTTTTTATGACTGCGTTTGCCATCTTGGCAAGGGGTTGGTGGTGGTGGTAAAATTGAGTCAAAATTTATAGGTACAGCTCGGCTCAGAATTCGATTCTGGATCGATCTATATATACCTGTAGAGACTTTTCTTTAATGACCGCGTCCGCCATCTTGGAAAGGGGTTAGTAGATGCGGAGAAATTCGGTCAATATTTATAAGTGTTTAAGAGACAATATTTATAAGTATTCAAGAGACTTTTTTTTATGACCGTGTCCGCCATTTTGGAAAGGGGTTGGAGGGGTGGAAAAATTCGGTCAAAATTTTTGAATACAGATCGACTCAAAATTCGATTCTGAATCGGTCTATATATACCTGTACAGACTTTTTTATTGACCGCGTCCGCCATCATGAAAACGGGTTGGTGGGGGTGGAAAAATGGGTTCAAAATTCATAGGTACAAGTCGACTCAGAATTCGATTCTGAATCGATTTATATATACCAGTAGAGACTAATTTTTTATGACCACGACCGCCATCTTGAAAAGGGGTTGGTGGCGGTGGAAAAATGGGGTCAAAATTTATAGGTGCAAGTCGATTCAGAATTCGATTCTGAATAGATCTATATATACCTGTAGAGACTTTTTTTTATGACGGCGTCTGCCATCTTGGAAAGGGGTGAGTAGGGGTGAAAACATTCGGTCAAAATTTATAAGTACAGATCGACTCAGAATTCCATTCTCAATCGATCTATATAGACATGTAGAGACTTTTTTTTATGACTGCATACGCCATCTAGGAAAGGGGTTGGTGGGGGTGGAAAAATGGGGTCAAAACTTATAGGTACAGATTAACTCAGAATTCGATTGTGAATCGATTTCTATATACCTATAAAGACCTTTTTTTATCGCGTCCGCCATCTTGGAAAAGGGTTAGTAAGGGTGAAAAAATGGGGTGAAAATTTGTAGGTACAGATCGACTCAGAATTCGATTCTGAATCGATCCATATATCCCTGTCAATACACATTTTGCCTCCATAAAATCGTATGATGCCAGAAAATACCCATTTTCCCTCCACGAAATCGTAAGCGTACACGAAACTCATTTTATCCCATAAAATCGTAGGAAAACAGCAAAGACCCATTTTACCACTAAGAAATTCAATGAGGTCAGCAAATAACCATTTTGCCCTAATGAAATCGTGTTAGTTCGCAAAAAAGCCATTTTGCCCTCATGAAATTGTATGAGGTCGGAAAATACACATTTTGCCTCACTGAAATTGTATGCGGTCAGAAAACACTCATTTTGCCCCAATGAAATCGTATGAGTTCAAGGAAAATCCCTTTTGCCCCCATGAAATCGTATGAGGTCAGAGTATACCCATTTACCCCCATGAAATCGTATGAGTTCATAAAATACCCGTTCTATGCCCATGAACTCATCGGAGTATACGACAAATCCGTTTTACCCCCATGAAATCGTAGGGGTAGAGGAAAGACCCATTTTACCCATAAGAAATCGAATGAAGTCAGCAAATACCCGTTTTGCTCCAATGGAATCGTATTAGTTAACAAAAAAACCCTTTTGCCCCCATGAAATCGTATGAGGTCAGAAAATAGTCATTTTACACCCCTGAAATCGTAGGAGTACAGGAAAAACCGATTTTGCCCCGATGAAATCGTAGGAGTACAGGTAAGACCCATTATACTCCTAAGAAATCGAAGGAGGTTAGCAAATACCCATTTTGCCCCTACAAAATCGTCTAAGGGCCACAGAAATCCCATTTTGCGCCAATGAAATAGTATTAGTTCACGAAAAACCCGTTTTGCCCCCATCAAGTCGTAAAAGTTCACAGAATACCCATTTTGCTCCCATGAAATCGTATGAGGTCAGAAAATACCCATTTTACCCCCATGAACTCATCGTAGGACAAATCCATTTTGCCCCCATGAAATCGTAGGAGTACAGGAAAGACCCATTTTACCCCTAAGGAATCGAATGAGATCAGTACATACCCATTTTACCCCAATGAAATCGTATGAGCTCAAAAAAAACCATTTTGCCTCAATGAAATCGTAAAAGTTCCCTAAAAACCCATTTTGCCCCCATAAAATGGTAAAAGTTCACAGAATACCCTTTTTGGCCCCCTGAAATCATAGGAGTAGAGGCAAGGCCCATTTTGCCCCAACGAAATCGTATGAGGTCAGTAAACACCCATTTTACCCCCATGAACTCATCGTAGTACACGACAAATCCATTTTGCCCCATGAAATCATAGGAGTACAGCAATGATCCATTTTACCCCTAAGAAATCGTATAATTCAATTTTCTTGAGATTTCTCCCTAGTTATTTTCAACTAAAGATTATAGCGTTTTTCTCACACCACTTACTGCGGCAGTAAGCGTTGCGTGTTTCACAGCAACCAAAAAATAATTAGTCGTGTTTCTTCGTGTTCTGTTTCGTCGATAAAACAGGTGACATGTGCGCAATGCGTGTTTCTTGCTTAATTTGATTGCGAATAGGTTAATTTTATTTATTCCGGTATTTGAGGAGTGTGAGGCTATTGGAGACCTGGGGGAGTTCTTAGCGCTGGTGGAAAATATTTTTTGTGCTAGTGGACTTGTAAAAGGCATTTGGGGTAGGTGATGTGCGCATGTTATTGTGGGGAGTGCAAATGCAGCAGTAGTGCATCGTGTTCAACCTTCCCCAGTGTCTGGGTAACCATCGACAGTCAGGTCACGAGGTCCACATTCAAAAGCCGCTCCAAGGGTGCGGAAATGGTCTAACTGAGTGATAGGAGTGAGTGATTGAGACAGTGAATGAGATAGGGAAGGCATCGGAGCTGCTTTTTCAGCTTGCCTGCTGTCTCGTCCTCACCTGCTCAAGGAAGTGATTGGAGCTGAAAAAGGCAGTTGGGGTAGGTTATGCGAGCATCATGTTCGGGGGTTTGTAAATGCAGCTGTAGTGCATCGTGTTCCACGTGCCCCAGTTTCTTGGCTATTGACAGTCAAGTGACGAGGTCCACATTCAAAAACTGCTCCAAAGTTGCGGAAATGGTCCAGCTGAGTGATGGGGGCGAGTGATTACAGCAATAGTGAATGAGGTAGGAAGGTGCAGAAATTGTCTGATTAAGGGATTAGAGCTGCTCTCTCATTTTCAGCTTGCCTGTTGTCTCATCTTCAACTGTTCCATGAAAGGATTGGAGGTGATGTCTCGTCTGCAACTGCTTCATGGAAAGATTGGAGCTTGGTTCTCGTCTTCAACTGCTCCAAGAAGGGATGAGGACTGATCCAGATTTAGGCTGAAGATGAGCTTGCATTCACTATAAAATAAGAATTCGATTTTCTCACACATGACATTAAATAGAAGGAAAAGACAAACTTACTCCCCCACGATCCTTTCGATGGACGATATCTTCTTAGTTCCCAGTTTCACCTCAAACGCACCTTTACGAGACTTCTCCATTATCAATTTGATCATTGCGGCGTCATCTGTGAAATTTTCATGAAGATTTTTTTGTGAAACATTTCAGTCAACCGCCTACTGAATATTCAATCAAATTTACGAGCCTAGAATTCTCTTGCGATCTACGTCATTCCTGACCTGGAATGTCACAGACACTTTATCATTCAATTTGAATGTGGCGAAGGGCTGAGTCATGGTGGCTCAATATTTTATCACTAAATTCAACCGGAACATCTATATCCGTTGATATTTAAGATTGAATGACAGGTGAACAAATGAAAGTCAGCCCATGAAGATTCTAACGAGGGATATCCTTACTGAATAATAGATCAGAAGAACTGGGAAGGCTAATAAATGTGGGAGGAAGAAAGATAAGAAAGTATGAGAAAACTGATGAATAAAAAATTTGGAAGGGAAATTCAATGGATTACATTTTTCTTCTTCAATTTTTTTCCTCTTCATCCGGGAGCGTTCGCTTTATTTTTTAGGATTCCGCAAATTCCTTGTTTTTCTTTTATCTCTTGTTTTTTGCTCGGAATTCGAACACGCGATATTTTCACTCGATCATCGGGAATTATGGGTGTGATCTGACTATCATAACAGTCTGGATAAGTTATATAATGATAAGTCATGTATGTGGGCGACTGGGAATTTTACTGCGGGGAGTTTGCATGCTTCTAGAGCTGTAAAGTGGCGACGACACCGACAAACCGTGAATCTGATTAATAATTGATAATAATAGTAATAAATTAGTCTCTCATTTAAACTCCATCACCGCTAGAAAAGGGAGATTGGAATCATTTTCTCTCCCTCCTGGTTTTCCAAAATACTGCCGATGCGAAATGATTGACTAATCGCAGTACTCTGAATGCTGACCAATAGGAAGAAATCGCTGATAACCAACTCAAACAGAAGGTCCTTCCATGTCTTAACGAAACGTTTCGTGTGCCGAAGCCCATCTGCAGCACCCATGAGTGAAGCGAACATTCATTTTCATTGGGGGTTCAGTGAAATTGAAATTTGCATTATTTTTTCTTCTCAATGAAGTTAAATCAACTCAAATCAAATAAAAATGCTTGTTTATTATCAAAATAAAACATCTTCTGACTGTGAACGTATTGGAAGTCTTCTCGATTGTTCTACTCGTTTGTTCTACTAGATTGTTCCTCTCGATTGTTATACAATCCATTGTTATCTGTCAATCAGATATTTTGGTAGGATTAGAAGGTGAGAGGTATGATAAATCAAATGGGAGACAGTAGCTCCAATTTCATCTTACCTCATTCACTATTCAGCGTGCGAAGGGAGGCAACAAAACACTTTTTGTAGCATATCCAATCCTTCAATCTCTTGCTGGAGCAGTTGAAGGCGAGACATCAGCTCCCATCCCTTCCTGGAGCAGTTGAAGACGAAACATCAGTTCCAATCTCTCCATGGAGCAGTTGAAGACGAGACATCAGCTCCAATCTTTTCCTGGAGCACATGAAGACGCGACAGAAGCTCTAATCCCATCCGGGAGCAGTTGAAGATGTGACATCAACTCCAATTCCTCTATGGATCAGTTGGAGACGAGAGAGGCGCTCCAATCCCTTCCTAGAGCAGTTAAAGACGAGAGACGAGCTCCAATCACTTGTGTACTCTCCCCTCTGGATCACGTGTCCTTGCAGATAGAGGATTTAAACAAATCCAAACATTGTTACAACCGAAAAAATGTAAACTTCTGAGACCTCCTTCAGTCCAAACAGACGTGAAACCAACAAAAGAAGAAGTATTAACTACTAAACAAATTACGAGTGTTAGAATCCACGTAGAAAGAGTAATCTAGCTTGAGCTTGAGAGAATTCAAAATGTTACAACCACATGTGACCCTAGACCATAACTTATTAGGTCTGATGGATGATATAGTACTTGTGGCTGCTGCGTTCGTGAACTTACAAAGCAAAATAATCCAATGAATACAGAGAATAAGTCTTGCGTAGCACCATTGATAATAATACAATAAATTATATTTAGAATTTCCAACACTTTGTATATTTTTGTAATGTATCGAATAGCATAAATATTAATTTTTTTCCCCCTTGACCGAGTTCATCAAGGCAGGGAAGATGGCTGAAACCCAAAATGCTGTGGCCTGCTGGAGAAACGTCGTGGTGAATTGAGAATCGTATTCTTCCTCAAGGATAGTTACGTCGTTAACTCATGGAAAATTTGGATCAGCAATGCAAAATTTAGCTTTCTTTTTTCCAGCAAATAGCATTTGCAACTCTATTTGTGCTCGGCAGTTTGGATTCACGACATTGTTGTGATAGTAATTTGAGACAGTATCAGTTCTAGTTGGACACTTAACTTCAATAATTGAAGTTCTAGTTAAGCCATCGGGTGATGCTCCAAACCAAGGATATTGAGGGGACAACAACAAGCCCGACTTCAATATCTTCTCCCCGATCAAGTCTTCTACAACCTTAATCACGTCGGATTCCAACTCTCGCCCCCTTGCCATCGCCCCTGTATCGATAGTTTTTCCTCCCATAATTTTGTTGAAGAGAGCCCCTCCTGTTGTGTGACGGTGGGCCGTCTGATCGAATATTGAAGCGGTTATGCGTCCATACCTCATTTCGTACCAAATTGGTGATTGGCTCTGATCCTTCGTTAGATTTGCAACGGTTACACAGTCTTTAAAAGAATAACTATTCTGACAAAAGTTCAAGAATTCTTGCGCATCGTCACGATTGCCAGAATAACTCCAGGTTAAGTGATAAAGTGAGATTATCTCCCAGTTATCTCTGGGTTTGAAAAAATGTACATGATGACTGTCATGTTTTTCGTCAATGCCTCGTTGTTCTGTCCTCTGTAGAAAGTCATTGGAGCTCCTCTTTCTTTTTGTGGAAGATGAGAGCTGTGAAACTTGACTCTCGGAATTCTTTACCCCTTTCGACTCATCTACCATCTCATTAATGGTCATGCTTTTTATTTTAGAGCCCACTGAAGACAGTCTTGATTTTTTCCAATAGCATGACACTTCAGTCACAGATTTGGTTCCAGACCTACGATGTAACCACGCCACGAAGGCATTTGCGTGTTTGCATTCACCTCGAATTCGACAAATTCTTCAGCAACAATGGATATAGACTACTTGAGAAACAAAATTTTCTAAGACATTCGAAACTGGAAGCAGAAAATAGAAAAATAGAGGGCCCATATAAAAAAGTTGAATAGAAAAACCTATTGCATTCGCTGGACAATTCTATAGAATTTCTATTGAAATTTCTCTTAGTTTTTAATCTTCTATTGAAATTCTCAACCAAAAATGTTTAATAGAAAAACTTGATGGAATTCGATGTTTCTATTGGCATCTTTTCTATGGAATTTCTTCGTCCCAAATTTTCTAATTTTCTTTGTTCGATTTTCTTCATGGAAAAAGAAAAAAAGTGAAATGATAAAAGCTTAGAAAATTTAAGCTGAGTAAATCCTATAGAAAATATCCCAATACAATATGCTGTATAGAAGCAACAAATTCTAATGGCTTTCTTCATAAAATACTGCATGTTGAATATTTCAATAAAAACGACCAAAAACGAATGTAGAGTTCGATAGAAGTTCTATAGGAATTCAATACAAATCCAATAGAATTGTCTAGCGAATATGATACCTTTTTCTATTGAATTTGTTCACACGTGTGATGTTTGAAGGTAGAAAGAATGATATTTTTTCAAGTACTTCAAAATTTTTTTCCATTGGCGAAAGAAATGGAAACTCTGAAAATGAACTGGGAATCCTAGTCTTTCATAGCTCTTCAGTGATCTGCAGATTACCAAGGTGCAATCCCTAGTGCACTTTCTAGTTATTAAATGAATTATTAACAATGGAAGAGTTCAGTAGCGATTTCGAAAGAAAAAGAATTCAGAAAATAAAGGGAGAAGGTTTTCATAAATTTTTGAATGTTCTTTCACCTGCAGCAGTGGCACAATCACGACAAGTTGCTTCCTCAATTGTCTGCTTTGCTTCATCAATTACAACAGAGTCACCGAATATCCTTTATCGCGTATTTTGTGCTCTGGACATACTCGTGCTTTAACGATATATAAGTTGTCCTTCCGATGCACTTAAACCCAACCAACTGCCTCATCTCCATAATTTGGACGTGATGCCCTATGTAAATAAATTATTCAAAGACAAACTCATACAATTATTATTGTCTCCTGCCTATAATAAGCTATTTTATCCATCAAACATACCTGCTGGCTTTAACTCCTCTGCTTCCCGCACTTTGACACAGAACTGAATGTAAATGATCCTCAAAGGTCGTATAATCTACTACTGGTAGATTCCCAGAACACGCCTTTTCAAAATCCTTTTCTGTTGTCACTTTCATTTTTTTATTTTACATAAATATTTCAATGCATGTCACCACCCTTATGACGTAATAGGTGACAAAATTGTGTTTAAAATCGGGACATTTTCAATTAATTATTAAAAAATATCTAAGTAAAACCTGAGTGGATTTTTTATGAAATAGTCATTAGTATGCCACAAAGAATCGATCTGTTACTATATTTCATAAAACTGAGATGCACGCAAGTTCCCTATTAAAATATTTATTTCATTCTTTCACCATACGGCAAGAATCTGAAAATAATCTATGAGAGAGAAGCAATTAACTTACAAGGAACCCTAGGTAGGTGTCCGCCTCCGATTTTGATGAATTTTATATATGTTATAGAGGAGTCAAAACTAAGGGACATGTATTTTTTCTTATCGGCTAATACGTGGATTTTGGGGGCAAAACTGTCCTCTCAAGTAGGCCACTTCTCAGGTTATTTTGTCGTTTGAGTGCATAAAGAGAATACTCTTTAATTCAAATATGAATGATGAATATGTGAATTAAAATCATTCCCAGGGGTTGAAATTTAGGGGGTGAACTACTCCCGCGAAAATTTTTTTTTACAATTAAAAAAAAACTGTTGCTCACAATTTCATCAAACCAATTCCATTCGAAAGAGCATTCAAAAAGACAGAATATCTTTTCTTGCATTTTTTTCTACAAATTGCAATTTAATTGCGACAAAATCAACTTCCAGTAACTGTCCTATCTTTCAATTTTCCGCGCTGTGAATCGAAGCTTGTATGGGATAAAAGGATTAACAGTCAAATTCGTACACGCTGTGCTGAATGTGGGGGGTAAGTAACCTCCTGACAAGTCAGTATTCGATAAAACAAAAAAACATGGTTTAAAATTTTATGAAATCATTACTATTTGCAACTTAAGGAAAAGATACGAAGTACCTTTTTTGTTTTTGTTTTCTTCAATTGAAATTCAAACCCATCGAATAGATTACTAATAATTTGCAAATCATCAAATCTGCTGCCTATTTACTTTTCATGTAGTTCCTCTCAACGAATCGCCATGACAGCCTTCTCAACATAACAAGCATTTGATGACAACTCAATATGGAAATATGACAATAATTATAGTAATTACTCAAGAGTGGGATTCCAAGTAAACATGTCTAATAATGGTAGAGTTCATAGCATTCATTTTTTGCATATATTATGATTTTAGTATAATTTTCCGAATCATCAATATTCTATGTAGATAGGTAATATTAGGGATCGTAATTCATACAGAAATGGAATTCATCAAAAAAATGCGACAAACAGAGATTTTTGGCACCATGAGCACTAGGATGGCTCAAACGTTGAAAAAATTGAATTTCGATTTTTTTTATTTTGAATATGGTAAGGAAAATAATGATGAACCCAGAGGAATTTTTTCAAATTTTTAAAATTATTTTTGTACTGGCGCATAGCAGTTCAATTTGCTAGGCACTTTTACACGTTTTCACAGAGAGAATGTGATAATAATTTTTTTAATACTCAATTTCTCAATTTATCGCTATCACCTTTTGTAGACTTTCTGAAAGGGAGGTAAGACATACATAAAAATTTTTTTCTCCGCAAAATAGCTATTTGTTATTGAAATAAAAATCCGGATTTATGCGAGATTTAGAGATCTTCAGACGCCTCTATGAGCCCTACGGAGCGTCCATTATTCCCCTAGATTTGATAGAATGAGGTCAGTCAACTTGCCCCAAGCCTGCTCAACATCGGATGCGGCGATTGAGCTTATGAATGAANATAATAAATGTCCAGGGATCGATCAACCGATCGTACAGTCTTTGTTCTCATCATCATCCAGTTTTTGAGTAGTTGCACATTTTTTACAGCACATGCCTTGTTCTCTGTGTAACGATGGAAATGACACAGGGAGGCTGGTAATTCTGTGAACTTGGAGAGTGACGGGCAATCATCGTAACATTCTTCGATATTAACCACCGGAGGTGCCGGTCCAACCATTTTTTGCAGCCATTTTTTCTTATCTTCACCTTTCACATAAATTTTGTCAATATTGTCCCACTCTCGAACAAGTCTTTCAAGATCATTATAGGGTTTATTCCCATAATTCCAAGGTGATTAAATCCATGATGATTAAGCTCAAGACACTCATTCACACCTCTATACTTCGCCGGTAAACTGGAGAACGCATAAGGAGGGCGAAAAAACCACGCTGCTGGGCATTTGACTCCCGGATCCAATATTGCGTATGCGAATTCTTTTACAATAAACTCATTGAAGAGCGTTTGAAAACCTTGCACATCCACGAGAATATCCATTGCGACTGATGTTTTTAGGGCTCTAACATTTTAATTTATACATCCATCCCCTCCAATTTTAAACTATTTTTCTCACCCCACCACTTATAGGGTGATAATTTACTACTCTATCATGCAAAATGAGACAGTAAGCGGCCGTATCCTTGGGAATACTTAATCTTGTTTCAAATTCTAGACGAACATCTACTGGACCAAATTTCAAAGATTCATTTTGTTTAGAACAATCAATTACCACTAGCGGAGTAATTGTTGAAAATAGTGTTTTACTCAATAAAGGGTTGTTCACTTGTTGATCATAATATGACGATTGAAAATTTGAATACATGTCATAAAGTATAGAATACTGATTCTTACCCATATCTATATCTAAATTACCATACGGATAACATTGAGAGTTTAAGAATAATTTAACATCTGCTATATTACAATGATCAAAATTACTAGCATTTTTCTTATCACTATTTTTTCGCGCTATTTGAAATCCTAGAATGACACAGCGAGGCTTTTCGAGCTGGGTTGCGGTTTTCACCGTCCACACATGTTTTGTCATCTGGGGGAGCATTGGATACTCATTCAACTCCCATGATCTGAAGCTCATCGGTATTGGCGGATCTTTTTGGATGAAATTAAGCAATTGAATTCTTTTAGCATCCGATAATGTTACATATGGGATTAACCACTCGATTTAACTCAAGGTGACTTTTACATCTTCTTTGTCTAATTGAACTATCGCATTATTATCTCTATGAGCTCTGATCAAAACAAGCTCATGTTTGACATTAATCATAATCTTCCGATAATCTTC
>NW_021680587.1:71927-73486 GCF_001412515.2 Diachasma alloeum
TACAGGTTGATCAGATTCATGAGTTTTATTAGCTTTCAAAATTCTAGGAGTGAAGCCGGGATGTCGACCTATCGAATCAGTAGGTCGCAAGTCCAAATTCTTATTACAAATTATTTCACTTCGTAAAGTATTATTATTGCTTTTGACATTTATAGTAATATCACTTTTTTCCACACTTTTTATCATAAATTTCGCAATATCATCTATTTCATAACTCCCCGTGGGGATAGTAATAACTGTATTCCCTATATGTAATTTGTTATTGCTGGTATCAACATTTGGTATAGAATTGAAAGTTAGAAATTCCACTAGACCAAGAACATAATTTTTCTCAGGAGAAAGTTCAATTGGTGGAAAATATTGTACTTCCAATACTGACGATGTCCCTGAGACTGTCAACGTTAATGAATCGCTCATGATTTCTCGATATCAACTGATAGAAAAATCATCAATACTCCTCCTTATATAAGCGTCCAATGAGAAAGGCTAAACATAAATGTCCGCAATTATATGTATTCCAGTCCTGAAAACGCTCGTGATTATATTTTATGCTACCAACTCCAAGGTAATTGAAAAGTTCTGCTGGAGGTTGTAGGCTCCCAAAACTATCGAAATAGGTAACATCATTCCCTATTTTTCTATATGCAACCCAATGAGTCCCAGGACCTTCTTTATCATCCAAATTAATAATGGCTGATTCATTTTTCAATGGTCCATTTTTCGGTAATCCATTACGCATGAAAACACCGCGAAAATGCAGAATTTTCATGAGTTGTGCATATTTTTTGAGATCTCCGTCTGTTAGTGCCCTGCGTGGTAGCTTCATTAATAGTTTTTTGGCTTCAGGTATAAGCCCATGCCTTTCTTATAGGGTTTGAGATGTAAGCCTCGACCGAGCGCGATAGCCTCCATTGTTTCATTATGCCTCTTATTCTCTGCGAGTTGTTGTTTGACATCTTTGGCACTATTTACAGCTTTAGCAATTCCGGCTGCCCCACCAGCTAAAGCCCCCGTGGCGCTTAGACCTGCAAATAGCGGTACGAGAAAAGGTAAAATTCCCCCAACTCTCGAAGGGACAGGTATCACTCGGGGAATACTAACGCGACCTCTCCCTCCATTCTGCTTTACGGCTACTCGAGCACCNCATTATGCCTCTTACTTTCCGCGAGTTGTTGTTTGGCAGCTTTGGCGCTATTAACAGCTTTAGCGATTCCAGCTGCACCGCCAGCCAAAGCTCCCGTGGCGCTTAGACCTGCAAATAGCGGTACGAGAAAAGGTAAAATTCCCCCAACTCTCGAAGGGACAGGTATCACTCGGGGAATACTAACCCGACCTCTCCCTCCATTCTGCTTTACGGCTACTCTAGCACCACTAAGAGCCGTTTTAATAGCATCAGCTGATCCATTATTTAATTTAATCGACTTTTTAGCGGCTCGAAGGATCGTCCCAAATATAACTTTTTCCTTAGGCTTCCCCCTCTTCTTCACCCCTAAACCTGATATCTTTAAACCTCTACCTGATTTCTTCACTCTCGAACTTGATTTCCTCACACCTAAACA
>NW_021680587.1:73496-75221 GCF_001412515.2 Diachasma alloeum
AGATGGAGTTCAGTACACATCCCAGCAGTTTACCAGTTATTAACTTTGATTCAGTGACGGCGAAAGATATCAATCAACCAAAACGTCATGGTTCATTGTTACTAAATAGTATCCGTGCAGTTTTCTGTGGGCCATCAAATTGTGGAAAAACTAATGCTTTGCTGAGTCTTATAATTCATCCTAATGGCTTGAGATTTTCGAATATTTATGTATATTCAAAGTCTCTCAATCAACCAAAATATCAATTTTTACCAACTTTACTGGAACCTCTGAATGACTTGAACTATTATCCATTCTCAGATAATGAAGAGGTAGTGGCGGTGGATAACGCGAATGAGAATTCTCTGTTCATTTTTGATGATGTGGCTTGCGAGAAACAAAACAACATTAAGGCATATTTTTGTATGGGACGACATAAAAAAGTTGATAGTTTTTATTTATGTCAATCGTATGCTCATATCCCGAAGCATTTAGTGCGTGATAATGTTAATTTCTTGGTACTATTCAAACAGGACGGAATGAATTTAAGGCATGTTTATAATGATCATGTGAATACAGATATGTCATTTGATAAATTTAAACAATTATGCTCTACATGTTGGAAGAATAATTATTCGTTTTTAGTTATCGATAAAGATAGTGATGTTAATGAGGGTAGATATAGGAAGAATTTCGACTGTTTTGTTCAGATAAATAATGATGGAGGGAGTAAAATATAAACAGTTGTGGGTCAGATCCCAGTGAGTCAACATGCCTCCACGCAAGGATGATATGTTTAAACAACAAGAAATTTTACGTCAGATTTCTTCCGCGAGGAAAGCAATTCAACGGAAACATAATTTATTGAAATTGGGTAGAGAGAGTGTTGACGAGGCAATGAATGAAGTGTTCAAACCTATTGTAAGACCGCTCGGAGAATTGACCTCTAAAAACATGAAATTGCTTGGTAATGTTGAAAAACGCGAGTGGTTGAATAACAAAAATGAGGTGAAGCCTTTTAACTTGAAATATCGACAAAGTTTCGCACATAAGAGTACCCCGAAGGGGCTTAAATTAGATCCGTGGGATGGGGAGACTTCTGAGGATGCGGTCAAATTTGATGATTCTTTATTCGATCAGACATTGAATGAGACAATCATTCCATCTCACAATGATACTATAGTTCCATCCCTCAAAAATCGGCATGATGATACTACAGTTCCAGTCATTGAAAAATCACCGTCTGACGACGAAGGAACCGATGGCGATGCAAATAGCTTCGATCCTGACACTCTCACAGGAAAATATTTAGCAAAAATCGGTACATCTCAATGGGATAAGGCTTATGGTGTTCGAAAACTTACACACAATTTCATGATAGGAGACTCCCCAATATTTTTTGATGATGAATATATAAAAGTAAAAACCATGAAATATGCCTGTACTGAAGGATTACTGGAACTACTGTTCATGAAAAAACCCAATGATACTTTAATTAGTGAGTGATATTACTGCATATAAAAATATAATTCTTGCAACCAATGGGCATCAAAAAAATTATAAACCTCGTGGAGGTATCCGAGAGCCGAAGGGTGAAAAATATGAAAAATATATCTCACGGTTGTATGGGTCAAAGTACGCCGGCACAGGGCTGCTACCTGCTTTTATGAGAGCTCGGAGACCCAACACGGTGGATTATGTCTATTGGGACGATCCGAATGAACTTGTTGACCGCCTGCGATTACT
>NW_021680587.1:75486-75704 GCF_001412515.2 Diachasma alloeum
GGTTTTGATAACACTCACAATAGCTGGATTGATGCTGCTGAATAAAAAAGATAGAGAGGGGGAAAAACTATTTAAATAGTCAGCCTATTCTCATCCTCATTAGTTTAGTTGATGTTTTCAACTTAACAACATGATTGTGAAAATCATCGTGCTACTAGTCCTCGTGACATCCTCCTGCCGGGGTGAAAATTTTCTCAATACTGAGATTTCCAGTCGAA
>NW_021680587.1:75930-77339 GCF_001412515.2 Diachasma alloeum
CTATTCTCATCCTCATTAGTTTAGTTGGTGTTTTCAACTCAACAACATGATTGTGAAAATCATCGTGCTACTAGTCCTCGTGACATCCTCCTGCCGGGGTGAAAATTTTCTCAATACTGAGATTTCCAGTCGAAGTGGACTACACTATGAGACCATAGGGGATGTGCGCTTCACCACAGGCGAGTGGCAAATTGTCACTTATATTGACTTGAGAAAATTCATCGATCACCGGCCACTAANCAGGTGAGTGGCAAATTGTCACTTATATTGACTTGAGAAAATTCATCGATCACCGGCCACTAATTCATTCGAAAATACTGGAAAATATGACTCAAAAGTGCAAACATTATGGGGAAGCTGAACAATGTACAAAAGTTCTTCAAAGTGAAAATATTTTGAAACAAAATCGAAACGTAGAAAAATATATTAATCGATTCCTGTTCTTCATGAATGAAACTAGTACTGAAGAGCAAAACAAAAATGTGACTCTGGAAATTATCGAAAAAACTCTTGATAATGAAAAAACATTGAATAAGACTAGTAAAAAGCTGCACATAATCGAATCAGGACTGCATCATTTTTTTGATACAATTAAAGCATTGGAGAATCAGAGTAGAATAACCCTTCGGGATGTTGAGACCGAGGCTCGATTAATTGAGGATCTAATGAAAAATGAAACTTTTAACAGTGCTGGATATCAACGAATGTTAAATAAAATACGAGATTGGACTGAAAGTTTAGAGGAGGAGTTGGACAATTATATCTCTACCCTGAAAACAATTATCGATATAGTGCATTTAGCCGAAACAGGTGTCGTGCACCCCCAATTATTTACTCTTGAAGAACTTCAAAGTGCTTTAAATTATTTTTCAACAGTTAATCGAGATGCCTCTGTGAACCTCCCCTCNTTAATCGAGATGCCTCTGTGACCCTCCCCCCTGATGAATTACTGAAAATTTCGAAAACAAAAATAGGCTTTCATGAAGGGGAATTAATTATCATTCTTAAAATCCCACTTGTTACCTCATCAGTCTACCAGTTATTTAAAATGTACCCCCTTCCAACACTCCAATTGTTCGATCATAAACGTGGATCAGCATATATTCAACCTCGAGCTGACTACCTGCTACTCACTCAAGACCTTTATACTCTTGCACACGCTGAGGATCTCACCTACTGTAGGATTACCGACGATTATCACTTTATTTGTGAACTCAAGTATCCACTTTATGATATCAACACCCATCCAATTTGTGAGGCGACAATTTTCGGAAAAGATAACTCATTACCATCACTTTTTGTTAATTGTCCCATGAAGGTCAGCTCAACTTATAATTCTCATTGGAAAAAAACCCAAAAAGGATGGCTATATTCAGTACCCCAAAACGAAAAAGTGAATATTTGGTGTG
>NW_021680587.1:77867-78172 GCF_001412515.2 Diachasma alloeum
GATCTTTTTACCCCTTTCGCTCGAGATTTTTCTCGCTCTTCCCCAAACACTTTCAACGAATACATTTTCGATCTTAAACCTACAAATTCCGTCATAATCCTACCATTATTTTCGTCTTTCATAAGCCCTAATTTTTTCTTATTTACAAGAGGGATGCTATATACATTATTTTCAGGATAATCTGACGTATCAAATTTATGTATATCATTCCTTATAGAATCATAAATATTATTAGTATAAAAATGGTAGATGAGACTGTCAGTGTCTGTATACAATAATTTAGCATTTCCCTCAAAAGTATTTTT
>NW_021680587.1:78509-81111 GCF_001412515.2 Diachasma alloeum
ATTGCTTGAGGTTTTCATGGTGGATAACATAATTCTTCTTTGAATTCAGAGTGGTGAGAAGTTTTGGTAATTTTGATTGTCCGTTGGGGGGCACAATGTATTCAGGGCAAAGCGGTAAATCTCGATGACCCATATGTAACTCTTCTGGATATTCGAGATCTACCTCGAGAATGTATCCAACACTTGAATCATTGGGAATATTTTCAATATCGAGTGAATTCCAATCTTGCACCCAAGTGAAACCTGTTTGTGGTAAATAATGACTCATGGCAGCTCCATATAAATTATTTACATCAAAATACATGAGGTATGACTTGGGATCCTCGGGATTATAGTCATTCCCCATGTACTCATTATTCGCTTTACTATATCTATTTGAGCATTGAGATAACCCCCCTCTGATACCCTTTTCAATGAAAAGCAGCATCTCTGGGTCTTGAAATAACTCCAGTTCTACTTTCGTCATCTTCAACATGGCATCAAAAGCTAGTCCGGGGGCAGTATAATAGTGAAGAGGATCTAAATTATATGCTTGAAAACAACTTTCTCGGAAATTTTCGAAAATATCTGTCAATAATAAGACATCAGTCTTCAGATATAAATCGGAATATTCACCCAGAGTTTTGATGTCAAAATTCCTCCAGATGTTACAAGCATGATTGTAGTCCTCATCAGATATGTCAGCATCATTTAATTGTGAATAAAAATGTTTTTTACCGGGTAAATTTCCTTCATGAAGTTTTTCCCATGAATCCATATATTCATATGGGAATACTCCTTTACAAGTGACGAGTTTAAACTGGTTCAAGTTGGTGTAATAATTAGCAGTAATGATTTTTTTATCATCAGATAAATATGATGATAGTTTATCTATACTGCTTGCCATGAATCGAAGTGAGTCAATGAATCTCAGGTGAACTTTTGTCGTTTGCACTGATTTCGTGAAAGAAATATATTTTTCCTTGTTGATGGGGAGTAATTTCACGACACCTTCAAATTGTTTGGCTAAAGCCTTAATAAAAAAGTGGGAATCGTAACCAGATAAGTTGTGGAAAACTACGGGAATTGTACATGACTCCTTGTAGTTTAAATTACAACCTGGATGAGCAGCGCCTCGATATTTTCCCGTGAAATGACAGTGATCTCGGTGCTTCACTGCTTTCTCTGTGAAAATGTCTCCACAAATGTAACAATTTTTCGCTGAATTAAAATCCTTCCACATATCCGCCGTCAAATACATGGGCTCATTGCGTTGCAGTTCGGCATCCACTTTTACAGCTAAATCACGCAATTGTTCAATAAACCACTCAACACAATCCCGCCCCCGATAAACACATAGTTCAGACTTTGAGTCATCATAGTTGCACTTTACATAATACGCTACACTATATGGTACATGTTTTTGATAGATTTTAGTATTGTCCTTATTGTTATAAGGCATTTTTTCCAACAAACACTCTGTATCGGCATATACAACGAAAGGAACTCGAAGCTGATGCTTAAAATTTTTAAACTTCAAATATTTATCATTATTTGTGGGAAATATCATGCGACACTTGTTCAGGGATATGCAATCCATCCTGTGTTTTTCATAAGATTCCCCCCTTTTGAAATGGTATAAGCATCTATCACATATAAATGTGCGATGTTGAGTCTTCGATAACTGGCTGCTGAGTAGTCTGGAGAGGTTGGAGATCCATGTATAATGGAAAACTTTTTCAGTTGGCTGTTGATCATCTTTTTTTTCAATCATCAATAAATGAATTGTTTTCTCAGCTCCTTGGCGTGTCGTCGGGTGTCGCGAGCTCAAATATAATGGCACGATCCATTCTTTTCTTGTATCTTCATCACATTCGATTATATATACATTTATCGACATGTCATTCAGTTTTTCAAATTTTGGTATATCCTTTATAGCCATAGGATAATTGAACATACCGAAATTTTTAATTTCTGTACTGAATGGTGGATAAGAATTCGATCGTTCTTTATGTTTGACATTGCACCGAGCTGCCATGATGGACCATAAGAAGCAGAAAAAGTCGTCTTCATTTCGAACATTGATGACAGCCTTTTTCAGTTGAATCCATCGGGGTACCTCGACGAAACTCGAACCTCCACGTAATGGATTATATTTATTAATATTTACGTCCATATTTATTACTTCCCGGAGAAACCATCCTGAATCCTTTCCTTGGAGTTCATCCACCTTGGCTAGAAGTTTATTTTTTATAAACTCGTCAAACCACTGGTTGAGCTGGGTTGATTCCACGACAATCTCATTTTTTGTGCTGAAAAATTTTTCTTCTTCCAAAAATTCTCCATTCTTTCGAACTTCATATTTACACGATAACACTACATTCACTTTCAAACCACGTTCCCTTTTTAAAGCATTTTTAAGTCGCACACAATGCATCCGGCGAGCATCATTCAAAAATTTGATTAAAACTTATTTTTTCAAATTAATAATGACACCAGTCCTCATGCGTCCTTCAAATGCACTTTGAATATCCTCCCATCGCACTCTATCAGTTAAATTCTCTCTCAACCCCCTCCCAACGGTCTCCAAGGCTTTAAATGAAACTTCGAATGTTTTCAATCG
>NW_021680587.1:82381-82799 GCF_001412515.2 Diachasma alloeum
AAATGATTGGTACATCAAAAGATGCAGAAGATGTTCAGAGCATTATAAAACTACTGAAGGAGATACGTTTGATGGGCCGACTCCGATGATAAGGGATTGTGATGAATGTCATGAATTTTAACATTAAAAAAGAACTGTTTTAAAAAAATAATATTTATGTATTTTCTTAGAAACTAATACATTGTAATTTCGAAAAATTTCATCAATAAAAAAAATAAAATTAAAATATTGTTTTTTCCTTTGTCCTCTAAAAAGCGTTCTACTCCTCCTTAGTTGGTTTTAAGAACTGGCCTAGAATGAAATCGTTGTATGGTCCACCCAAGAATTTCAGCTCTATTTTACGCTCCGAAACAAGCATCTGGAAATTTTCCCATTCCTCCGGTTCAGTATTGAAATAATTGGCTGCTCTTTTTGTCGC
>NW_021680587.1:82856-140611 GCF_001412515.2 Diachasma alloeum
AGAGGAAGATTCTCCCTCTTCGAGACTGTTGAATTTTTCAAAGTTCATGCTTCTGGTTTTACGATGTTGGTCTTCTGGAGATCTGAGCACAACACTTCAATGTCACTTTTCAATTGAATGATTCTCTTCAATTGGTCGATATCTTTCAGCAGACGCTCAAGTCTATGTTTCAACTCACGAGTTTTGTTCAAAGCTTGTTGTCGTCGAATGAAGTACTTCTTCATGAGGCGGGGTGAAAAATACTGATGCTGTGCCCTTGACCTTGCAGTGTTATATAATCCTCCCCCCCCACTCCTTTTTTTCTCATAGAATGAAGGGGCGGGGGTGATCTTTAAAAAAAGTGAAAGTTTTCCTTAACCCTGCATAAAATGTTTTCTCAACATTTCCTGGAATTGCTCTGCTGTGATGACTCATTCTTCTTATCTCAGGAATTCAAGGAATGTCACACTTTCTCTTTTCCAGGAATTGTACAAAAAAAAAATGATTTATTACCTTTTGCACTTAACCCTTGCTGTGATGACTCATTCTTCTTATCTCAGGAATTGAAGGAATGTGACACTTTCTCTTTTCTAGGAATTGTAAAAAAAAAAATGATTTATGACCTTTTGCACTTAAACCTTCTTATCTCTGATACAATCTCAAGAATGTTAAAAGCCCCCCTCCCTCCAATTGACGAAACGTGAAATCCGCGAATTAAAACCCTTACCTGCTGTGATGACTCATTCTTCTTATCTCAGGAATTTAAGGAATGTGACACTTTCTCTTTTCCAGGAATTGTAAAAAAAAATGATTTATGACCTTTTGCACTTAACGCTTCTTATCTTTGATACAATCTCAAGAATGTCAAAAGCCCCCCTCCCAATCGACGAAACGTGAAATCCGCAAACTAAAACCGCGAATTAAAGCCGCGAATTAAAACCGTGAATCGAAACCGCGAATCGAAACCGTGAACTAAACCGCGAATTAAAACCGCGAACTAAATTGCGAATTAAAACCGCGAATTGAAACGCGAATTAAAACGCGAATTAATATACCCCACCTCCCCACCATCCACTCATGGGGACTCTCCCGTAGCTCTTGACCCCCGAATCGACGAAAAGTGAAATCCGCGAATTAAAACCGCGAATCGAAACCGCGAATTAAAAGCGCGAATTAATTAATCCCATCCCACCACTTATTCGCGGGTTACCCCCAGACCCTTCCCAAAATGGTTGGGCCAGAACCGGCCCTATACCTCTACTGATGACTTTCTTTACATTTATTTTTGAGATCATTTGTCTCTTTGAATCCAAATTCAAGTGTCTAAGCAATTTAACATCAAACATTCGTGTCGTCGCCCTTTTGTTCACAGAAAAATCAGTTCTGTGTACCCAATTATCGAACAATGAAAGTTTTTTTTCAATTTTCCGTAAAATGTGCAGAATGTCAATAGCGATCCACTATTTGCTAATTCCACTTCGAAATGGCTCAATTAGTCTTGACTCAATGTTTAATGCAATAATCAATTAATTTATTTCAAGAAAACAAAGGAATAAAATAAGATAATACGACAAATGTTTTGAAAATTCATTGAAAATTATTTCTCATAATATTTTATGCAACTATTGTCATTTTTCATTCAAAGCCAAATCAGTGAAACTATTTTGGAGTTGAATTCGCAAAAAGTGGATTGTAATTGTTATTCTGCACATTTTTTTTATTATTTTGAAACAAAAACTCTCATTGTTTGAAAATTAGGTACACTGGACCCATTTTCAAATTTTAGGCGTCGGAAGGATGAATTAACCATGAATAATGATTTTATCACGCAAATCCCTTGTTTTTACGCATATGAAACAAGGACNACGTTTAAACTCAAAATTTAAATGTAAAATACCAATTTCAAATTTCAATTTCCATATCAAATGGNATATGAAACAAGGACTCAACTTCTGAAAAATGTCACTTGAATGTCCTGGGATTTCTGAAATTTATAGGAGTCTCCCCGCAATCAGAACTACTCATCACTGTGAAAATGAAAAAAAAGGAGAAATAAATTATCNACTGTCTCTAGACCGAAATGCCCATCCCTGGTCTCAGGCATAGCAAGGCGTACGGCCCCACTCTAGGCTTACCCCCACTACCGATCCTTACATGTTTCGTGTCGCCTCGGATTTTCTTCACTCACGCGCGGCTCCCCTACGCTTGACTAGCCCCCCACTTACTGACTAACCCGTTCCCCTCAAAACCTTTCACTTTTCGTGTCGCGCTGAAATTTTTCGTACTCTCCCTAAAGAAGTTTCACTTCAAAATACCAATTTCAAATTTCAATTTCAATATCAATGTCAAAATTTCAAGTTATTTGAGTNATTTCCATTTTCTTCTTCACAGGGAGGGATCCAGTTAGCTGTGTCGATGATTCGGTCCAAGTAACCCTGTCTTCTCTTTCCACGGTGGAGATCCAACAAAGTTCTTGCAGCTTCATTTTTCATCACATTCACTTGTTTCTGATATGCGATATCGAACAACTCATCTAACTCGAACATGAAACCAATTNCGTACTCTCCCTAAAGAAGTTTCACTTCAAAAAACACTCCAAAACTTGGCGTTTTGATGGTAACTGATTACCCTGGATGTCTGATTTTGCATGACCAATGAATGAGATTTCGGTACTCNCAGCTTCATTTTTCATCACATTCACTTGTTTCTGATATGCGATATCGAACAACTCATCTAACTCGAACATGAAACCAATTGCTGCACTTTGAGCGTTTTCCTATTTCTCCAGACGCCCCGGACCGTTCTTGCGAATTTTTTTATAATCATTCAGTATCTTCTCAAATTTAGTAATCGCATTTCCCTCCGTGATAGTTGGGATTTCTGTATATTGCTNTTTTGCACTTTTTTTTCTCTAAATAATTGGCTGATATTATTGACACACTATCACAGGCACTGAAAGTTCGTTCGTTAATATTAGAGCATAAGTGGAAGGACAGAGATTCTTGCGATGCTAGCTCTTTGGAAGTCGTGCATTGACTGACCATTAGAACAGTTCAGGAAATGGTCGGAAAATATTCAATTGCCAGATGAATATTGGACAAGATAGTTATAAGCAAATTAGGGACGAGGGTTTAAGAGTTTGGCTTCCGCAAATCGTAAACTCAGCCCCATTCATTAAAGTTCTTGGAAGCTAAGTCATTTGTGAGCTCCTTTATGAAGACAATTCCTGAGTTTCAGCCAGTGGGCGTCATTGGAAATCCAGTTTATTGGTGACCCCTGAGTTACAGGCATCAGAGTGATAAGTAAATGACTACGACAGGTAAATGCCAAAATACCGAGATTCGTTTTAGAAGTAAATACGCCAACAGAAATTTGAAAGTCTCCCACTCTGAGGATATATTTTAGACTTTACGTTGCCCTGCCATTAAGGGGAGACCCTGTGAGCTTCAAGAGTCCCAGGGTATTCAAATGACCATTTCTATAGAGGAGAAAGTTCATTCGTAGAAACGAAAAATTAGTGCAAAAAATTTGTTAATCCAAGAAATCACTTAATTTGTCCCCCAGACGTTTGAAATTGGAAAATCGGTCCAGTGTACCCAATTTTTGAGCTATGGATTGTTTTTTCATCAATTTTTTTACACAAATTCGTCGAATAACAATTACAGTCAACTTTTTGCAAATTCGACTCCAATAAAGCTTAATTGGTTTTGAAATGCAATAATTAATGAATTTTTGACAGAATAAAAATTTTTTATAAAAATGAAAAAAATGAAAAAGTTCTGAAAATTCTTTGAGGAATGATTTTTCATAGTTTTTCATGAGACTAGTGTAATTTTTCATTAAAGAAAAAATAAATTAAGACATCTTGGAATCAAATTAGCAAAAAGTGGAATGTAATTGTTATTCTATACATTGAAAAAAAATACATAGCTTAAAAATTAGGTACACGGGACCGATTTTTCATTTTTAGGCTTCGGGAAACAAATGAACAATAAATAATCATTTTTATACCGGCCAAAATATATTGAGAACTACTGAAAAGTTGACGAGACATGCAGCATTGAATGTTCTGATGAAGAATAATGTTTCCGATTCATGTTTCCACGACTCACAGATATCGTGTTATTATTATTAATATTCATGGAGCACATCATTCTGTGTGACAGGGACAACTGCGAGCGCCTCTGTCTCGCACATGGCAGTCGTATAGTTGGGTTTCTAGTGCTCCCCAGAAAACGGATGTATTTCCGACCTCCTCGCTATGGGAGCAACAGTGACGGACCTATACTAGGCGCTGCATTCTCTACCTGAACAGATCCGAAGAACCATCCTCTGTCATTTTTATAACCTAGCACAGGACCGTAATCAAGGATATTTAACTTTTACCCAAGTTTTATAACCATTGACTGCCAGTAGGTCAGATATTTTAGTCAAACCATGTTGTTGAGTTGAAAAGCCATGCGCTACTGCAAAATTGAATTAAAAAATTGGAAAAAAATCACACAGCCTCACAGTTCCCTGAACTATTTGTTTCAACTCTAAAAAAGTTGAATTTTTAGTTCTTATCTATTATGAGCCATCCTAATGAGCACCGAACTATAGCGACATTGGAACAGCCCTCAATGTCGCAGTGGGGATGAGAAGATTGCCCGAAGGCAAAATCGACGGCATTCTCAAACTCTTCCGGCTTTCTAACAATATAACCACCTTTAAACCAAGCATAATGAAATAAATTTTTATATCTTGGTGAAGATAACTGATTATGAACCAGAGATTGTAACTTTAGTAGATTATTCCTTAAATGTAAATTAATATCATGACCAAGGAGGGCACGGTATCCGAAAAATGATGGACATAATTTTTCCATATTCTAAAACCGAACACATCGACGGGTTGAATCTTTCCAGTGGTACCCTTCGGTATCAACATAGTTAATAACTCTTTATTTGGAGGTGTTGCTTTTCGTACCGCTTCAGTGTAGTGACCACTCCACGAATCTATCAGCAGTAGATGTTTAGGTCCTAACGTTAGGGAAAAATACTTCCTTCAACCATGTTTTGAAATGCTCGAAAAATTGAGAACATTTTAATGATCGTGATTAATGTGTAGAGAATATCAGGTGTTCTTGTGTCTTGAACATTATCGTACCTGAAGTGAGTTTCCCCGATTTTGAGGCAGCGACAAAAACATTGGATGGTCTGAAAAGATTCTGTTCCACGATAGGGCCAAAAGTTCCAGGAGGTTCTTTTAAAACCAGAAAGAGAGGTGACAGTATTGTATAACTATGTGTTGTCGAGGTTACCGATTGTACTATACATGCCACTTGTTTTGGGCCTTCTCCAGCTAAAGTACGTCCTGAATGAATTTCCAATTGAAAACCATTCTGATCTGAATTATAGAAGTTTTCCTGTCCATACGTGGCAAAATAAGGCTGAACTTTTTTAAGAAATTCGTCTGATTATTTTTGTAGAGTTTGTCGATTTTCTAATGTTTTGCGCGTGACTAATTTGTTAATTTTCCGAGATGTGATACGATAGGCTTTCTTGGAATTATATAATCACCATGGGGGAAGCGTGAAACGACCGTCTTCAAATCCTATATCTTTCCGAGCTTGCAGAGCCCACCTGCGCAGGTCGGCGTCGTGAACAATCAATCCCGCATCAATTGCGTTTTTCATCTTATTCAATGTATACTCCAAAATACGCTTCAACTTCTCCATATATGTCCCTCCTTTATTGATTCGGTGTGTCCAATGACGTAACTGTCGAGTGGATTCTACCTTTTTGAATCGATTCGAAACTGTTTTCACGGAAAAATTTTGTTTCGTTCGTTGTTGTTTGTTTTGTCATTCGATTCCCGGCTGGGTGAAGCGGAAATTTTTTCTCTCTAAATTCTAATTCTCTTAGAATTCTTTAATGCCTAAAGGAGGTTAGGCGGTGTTTGAGGTGAATTTGAGAGTGAATTTCTGTGGTTCCCGGTAGCTTAGTCGGTAAGAGTACACAGCGCATATCTGGGAGACCCGGGTTCGATTCCCGGCTGGGTGAAGCGGAAATTCTTTCTCTCTAAATTCTAATTCTCTTAGAATTTTGCAAACACTTTTCCAGAATTCTGCTGCTCTCCGCTTATAGTCAAAATCTACAGGTTCCTCATCTTCCGAACATCTTTCAGATGATTGTTTATTATGTGATTGAAATTTTTTATCTTCAACCGCTATCATTTCTATATCTTTATAAGGCTCTTGAAAATCCAGGGATATTTTTTCAATCATTTCCACACTATTGTATTCCTCCATGGATCGAAGTAAAATCGTTTGGAAAGTATCCACTAGTTCACGTTCCGCATTGTTCACGGGCGTGTCAGCAAGATTAGAAACTTCAAATGTTGCCATAAGAAGTCTGATGACGTTGATTGGATTAATTTTCGCCATGAAACGATCACGAAACACAACACTCACTGATAGACAGTTTTTCTCGAAAGATTTTGCTAGACTGATCGTGAATTGCATGAAAGATGGAAGCCAAAAATAAATATGTATCCCCATGATTTTATTTTTAAACAACAGAAGTCATTCACAAGTCACAACACGTATTTCATTATCGAAAATGCAGACGACGGATTTTTCTTTTGCCTCCATATTCAGTTTCCAGAAACAAAAAAATTAACGAAGAAGGTACTCCGTATTTTTCTCATCCTGTTGCGAATAGTGATTTTATAAAATTTTAGATTACATTTTTTTTTCCATTTGAAAAATGATTTTCTAGGAGGGTAGTGGGCCCCCACATTCAACACCCCCGGGGATGAATTTCATTGTTAATCTCATTAGTTCTCACGAGCTTTGTATTACACTACGAAAAATTTCAAAATTGAAAAATTACAAGAAATTAATTTTTTCGCCATTGAATTGTAATCTGTAACAGAAATGCAAAAAAAAGGTATTCTGTCTTTTTGAATGCTCTTTCGAATGTAATTGGTTCCATGAAATTCTGAGCAATATTTTTTTTTTATTGGAAAAATAATTTTTCGCGGGGGTAGTTCACCCCCTTAATTTCAACCCCTGGGGATGATTTTTATTCATCATTCATCATGAGCTTCCTCTTACATGGCAAAATATTTGTCTGAGTACTCTCTTTATGTACGCAAACGACAAAATACCCCGAGAAATGGCCAACTTCAAACGACAGTTTTGCCCCCAAAATCCACTTATTAGCCGATAAGAAAAAATACGTATCCCTTAGTTTTGACTCCTCTACAACATATATAAGTTTCATCAAAATCGGAGGACACCAACCTAGGATTCTTTGTTAGGTGAAGCAAAGTGGAATGCAAAGCCACATGTACAGGATGATCATTTTTCTTCCACGTTTGTAAGCGTTCCATTTTAAACCACATTTTACTATGCACCATATAAAGCTTGAAAAACATTACGTAAATCGTATTTGATGAAGTTAGTGAAAGCCCGGATTTCAAATAGGAATTTTATTAGAATTTTTCAAATTCAAGTAGAGAGAGTGTGATGATACACTCTTGATGTTTCTATGATTTGACATTTTCACTGAGAAAATCATCCGATAGGAAATATTTTTTTTAACACTGTTGACAAAGGTTTCTTTTTCTACTTCACATAAATACATAATTGTGGATTTATGCAATGGGAAAATGAAACTTCGACAATTTTATTAGGAGATAAATCTTCTACAATGATCCATTTTTCTCCTTTTACAATGCATGTTGTCTAGTGTCCGAAAGTATTTTTGTTAATTATTTCTGGGTCATGAAAATTTACGATCCTGACTAGAATATATTCATCACTATTTACGTTCAATCTTCTCGTAAAATCATGTATTGGAACTTGAAATTTGTGATCTGAAGGACAATTGATGAAAAGATGATTACGGAAGTGGACACTTTGTATGATACAGGGTGTGCATCCAATATTAACTCCATCGAAAATTTCATATATTGTTTTGTCAAATATTTCTTGAAAATGTTGACAATAAAGATGACCATAATCGCATACGGCTGCAAAACTGGGTTCAATTATAACTTCATCAATTGTTCTACTACCACATGATGAACACTCAATTGTCAATGAATAACTTGGTTTTGATGAAAAATGATGGGGCATAATTTTGCTACTGTCATCAATGTATTCAAAATTATTAAATCAGAGCAGATTCGAATTTCTCTTCGGAAAAATTCCTTAAATTGAAAAATATTCAATCTCAATTGTTGAACATATTGCTCACCAATTTCATCATTTACAACAATGTATTTGATCAAATTAAATTCTGAAGTATTTGAATGAAGAACATCATTAGAGAAACCTTGAATACCACTGGCTGTGATTAATATTTGAATGATACTGTCGAATCCACATGTTTGCTGCAAACAAAATGAAATGTCTTGGCTGACTATTGGATGAGATATATTACCATTCTTGAGTATACAGGGTGTCTCATGGGAGGTCATCAGGGGGTTATGGGTCGGTTCTGGGGGTTGATTGTATGCAGAGAAAAATAGTAAAAAAATTCTAGGGGGTGAATTGATTAAATTATAAGGGTTTGAAGATGGCCAATGAGAGGGTGACTTTCAGTTGAAATTTCGAACATGGCGGAAATGGTGGGGCGTTGTTGGGAAACTCGGTAACATTGCGTGAGATTTGACTGAGGTCCCGCTGTGATGTGAAGTTGGTTGTCTGGGTTCACGTCCGTCACTCAACGGGGTTATGATATCGAGGTAAAAGGGTTATTGATGGTGGAGCGAGAATTGGTGGTAAAATGTGTGATCCGATAATGCTTGCCTGCAATACTTCGGGTGCTGTCATAATTGATATTTCAATCGCCACTTTCTTTAATACTCTAATCGATACGTAGAATGAAACTTTTTGTGATACATAGGTGAAATCAGGAATTGATACTTGAAATTGATACTTGAAATTGATACTTGAAATCAGGATTGAGATTGACAACGTATTTTTTCAAGTAACCAATTCGAGTAACGCGCTGAGTGTGACATTTCAGATAATTCTGGGTATCGATTCAAACCGAAATAAATAGTTGCATCGTTACTTATTTCGATACTTTAATCGATACACATAATGACTTGAAATTTGGCACCTATGGGGATATTAATAACGTTACCTGTTTCAATATTTGAATCGATACGCATAATAAATCCTCCTATGATACAAAAATGAGCTCGTGAATTAAATCAGTATTGAAAATAAGTATTGAAATAAGTAACAATAGAAATATCAATTTCGGTAATGCATGAGATGCTGAAAGTGAGTTAGTCCATCCCTATTTGTTTGGATACTTGAACCGATACGCAGAAAAAAACTTCCTATGATACATTACTCAACTCGTGAATTGATACTTGAATGAAGATTGGGGAAATATGTTTTTAAGGAAAAATTCAAGTATCAAAACATACTCACACTCATGTATCACAGGAAGTTATATCCTGCATATCGATTCAAGGCCAAATCGATATTAGCATTATCACTTATGTCGATACTTGAATCGATACACAGAATGACCTGGAATAAGTAACAATGCGAATATCAATATTAGTTCGAATCGATACGCAGAATGATACTTCCTTCGCCACTGGTTTCAATATTGGAATCGACACGCAGAATAAAACTTCCGGTGATACAAAACTGAAAGTATATTTTGATACTTGAATCGTTACTTAACAATCTGCTTCCTCAATCTCAATCCAAGTATCAATTCCCGAGTCAAGTTATGTATCACAGGAAGTTCTATTGTGCGAATTTACTCAAGTATTCAAACAAATAGCGATAGAAGTTTCATTCTAGGTATCAATTCAAGTATCGAAATAAGGAGGGATAGACTTACGAGTCACTTTCAGCATTCATTGCGTTACCGAGATTGATATTTCTGTTGTTACTTATTTCGATACTTCAATCAATACGCAGAATAACCTCAAACCTGGTACTTTAGTGTCAATTTTTGAATCCTCATTCGTAAGTCTGCTCCTGCATCGCAATGAGTATTAGCCTGTGTATCGAATCAAGTCCTGAAACAATTAACAATGAAAATACAATATTATGTAATAAAAATAGAATACGGTACTGAGCATTATCACAACCGAATCCGACACTCTATCCGGTACATGTCTTCATATTTGCACCACTAGTTGTTCTAGTATTTGAATCTATACGTAGAACATTAGGAATAACACTCAATTCACAGGTTTTTCCGTCTTTCTCAACTTGGAATTTGCAGTGAGTCATAATGACTTCTCGCATGGCCTATTTTGTCTTATGAGGATATCCATGGAACCGAATGATTTTCCTACAACGAATGTCCCCCATCATTTTCTCGTAAATTGCGTGCCTGAAGAGATATTCCCAAAAAATATCTGCAACTCAAATTTAACAATTGAAAAGCTTAATATATACGATGGGTTTAGAAAGGTTGCGAAATAAGGTCTGATAGAAAACATAATTAAATACAATTTATATTTCCGGTTTAGAATTAAGCACTATTATTCGCTCATTCAGAATAGATATAACAACTGTAACATTTGTCGTTATTGTGACATATGTCGTTGTAATTCTCGCAGATAGTCGACAGACATATTATTATTCCTTTTCGCAGCCTACAATCCTGAATTGGTTGCCCCAATCAAATTCTCTTCCAGAGTTCGGATGGTCTGGAATTTCTTCTTACAACTAGCATTGATGTCCTCCATCAGCGATTGCATGCCGGCATTCTGTCGATTATTTTCCTTCGCTGAAAATGAATAAATAAATTACAGTGGGCTAATTAGCTTTGTAATAGAATGAAATTCATGCAATAATTCCTAGGTTAACCAGTTTGTGAATTCATTTTATTTTACACTCCACCATCAAAAGTGTCTAGGTCTCAAAATATTTTCCTTGTGGGGACTCATGATTAATGTGATTAGAAAATTCACAACAGTAATCTTCACACTCACAGACGTAATATAACTACTAATGAGACTGGAGCAGTTATCATAGTGATTACAGGAGGAATAGTAGAAAATTCTACAGTGATTCTATTGGAATTACATTCATAGTCTATCGAAACTCTGTTCAAATTTTATTATAATGCAACTGAAAATTTTATTTGATTCTTTATGGTTTTGCTGTTCGATACGAAGAAGTCAACGATATTGTTTTTTTCTAGACGACTGATACTGTTGAGATTTTTTATGCGGGAATTCTTGGGCATTAATTTTTCATGTTTCATTTCTTTGATTTAATAATTGAAAACAAAAATAAATGGAGCGGAAAGGGAAAAATTAATTGTCAAGCGTTTCCAGTAGAGTTGGGATAGAATTCTAATAGAAATGCAATAGAATTCCCGATCGACAGCGCTTGGTTTCCTATTGAATTTATTTCTACAAACTTCCACCATGCATAAGCATTATGCATGATATTGTTGAGCTGTTGGAATGAAAATGATGCGAAAGAACGAGATATAGGATACTATATAATGATGTAGGATACTTGATATCTCAATTCTTGTATTTCGTATTATGACAAAGTGAGCATTGGAAACCGCTTTTTATCGCTGACTACATTGACAGAGACGAGAACATTTCACCAACTAAAAGTTGTTTGAATTAAACAAATAGTTTTCTGATGATTACCAAGGTAGAAATTGTTTAATTTGAACTGATGAAATTGCCAAACAAATAATAAGATAATTCAGTGGATTATGCGTCTCATCACTTTGGAAATCAACATTCTACGGATAATTTCCCATCTTCAGGCGACAATACATTATCTGACCAAAAAACTGATCTGATGCATAAATGTCGGTGATAATTTGTTCATGTTTGAGACTTGGTAATCATCGACGCGCAAATATTTTTATGGAACTAAGACTAGTTTGAGGATATGTTTTTCTATCCGATGTCAGAAGTTCGCCGAACTCCAACTTACCGCTTCCACTGAATGATTTAGAGTCACTTTGGTGTGCGCCTGACATCCTGAAGTCTACAATAAGAAGATTTTTATGAAATAATGGTATATTACGTTACTACGCCCACAAAGCCTTCGGCTTGGATTATAAATTCACATGAGAGTAACGAATAAGTGAGGTTATAATCATAGTTTACCGGGCTGGGGCACATAAACAAAACATTCTACAGTTGAACCTCTGGTTGAACGAAAATATCTCACAGCAATGCAAACTTTTATTCGGATTGATAAAATTATTCAAGTGAAATCACTATTGAACTTACTGTTGGATGAGGCCGATTCTACAGAACAATTAAAAATTCAGTTAATTTTTTATTTTCTGCCAGGCACTGCCAAGGTGTACAGTTGCTGCACGATTATGCACGACTGACTGTCTCTGAATACACTCTACTACTGAATATAGTTATATTTCAGTGGTCTCGTTTTGTATTGACAATTCTTCACCCTCTACACGCTTTCTTTCTTCAGATATATTTTTTCAGACAAATACCCAATAGAAAAAACTTGATAAAGTTTGATTTTTCTACTGAATTTGTTCTGTTGAGATTTTATCAATCAAAAATCTTCGGTTGGATGCTCTATGCCGAAATCGCGCGCGAAAAAACTATCACAAAAAGGAAGTGATGGCCTTGGTTGCGTGACAATTTCTCGCTTTTACCAACACTTTTAGGCGGCAACGACACCGACGAGACCGGTCACCAAGCCGGCCATCACTCACACTCATGATTTGTTATTATTTTTTGGTTGAGAATTCTTCTCAATTTCCTTTGCATTTTCCTTTCTGGAAGAGAAAACAGGCGAGAATTTTATTTGTTGATGTTAAGTACAATTTTAAAAGAATGGGTAAGTAACATTGAAATATTAATTTCAGTTTATTTCAAAATAAAATAGTTGACGAGGTTATGTCCGCAGTATGTTTACAAAACAATTCCAAAATCATTACCTTCAATTATTGAAACAATCACTCAAGTATTAACGGATTGAAAAGTCCAGAGCCTTCGGTTTGAACTCTGGAGGATGCTTTTGTGATTTGTCTACAAGACATTTCTGATGAAACAAAAACTGATACAATTGTCGGGGAATATTGTGCGGTCGCAAGAACCTAAGCACCAAACCCCTATTCTTTTCAAACTTCTTTTACTGACGCTTGTTTAAAATATGAACATGAATGTCTATTGAATCGTGAAGATTAATATTTTAACGACTATGCGTTGATGGTGTTTTTTTTTTGTTTACAATTCTCATACGTGTAAATCAGCAATTGGCATCCACGAGCAACACTTTATCAGAAAAGATTGAGGTCGATTGAGGTCGATTGAGGCTTCTATTCTAAAGCAGACCATTGGTCTTGTTGCTTGCCTGCAGCAGAAAGTAGGGAAAATGAGTCATCTCGTTGAGGAGTTGATGAATGAAATTGAAAATCATCGCAAAGAGCCAGCAGAAATTCTGTAATTAATAAAAGATGTTTGCTACGATCGCGGGATTTGTATCGACTAACGTTAATATCTTCATTAACGTTCCAATTTTGTTCAATGGGTGAGTTCAATTGATGATTGACAAGCCTTTTCTTCATTGAAATGCTATTCAACATTTTTATAATTGAACATTAGAGCTTTCATTCAAGTTCCATTTGATATTACATTGCCGACCATTTTTTAACGATTTTATAATTGGAAATTTAAAGGTCTCAATTGGATTTTCTGTTTTAAACCACCAGGAAACTTTCAAAAAATATGAAAAATTAGAGAGTGTACTCTCTGCGGTTTAAGATGCAAAAGATGATTGAAATACCTCAATGTTTAAAAGATTAGGATTTTTTTGTTCAAAATTGATGAACAATCAATTCTTCACCCTCAAAATCTTCTTCCGGAATCTTCATTGGGTCATTGTTTATTTATACTTAGAATTCGAAACTTCAGGAGAGAATGTTAAGGAATCGTTCTTGGAGTTCAACATATTGTCAATTAGAAGAGTCTCTTAATATTTTCTTCTAGAACCAGCAATTATCGGAGTAATTCAACATCGAACGAGATGTAAATGTACTCAGCAATTGAATAGCTATGCTTGGACAAACTACTTCCATCTCTCCTACAGTAGGAGTTCTACTTCACGACTACGATTTGATATACAATTCACTAATTTAATCAAATCTCGTAGAATTACACAAAATTACCTCACAGAGTGAGATAATTTTCTTCTCTGATCGTGTTTGACTGCCTGAACTAATTCGGAGTGACCAATTGCAGTAAAAATCTATTTTGATTGATGAATATGAACCAGATGTCTTTTTTTCATAAATTGACGACTAATTATTATTTCTCTCGGCAGGTTCCGTTGGGAAAATCCTAAGTGTTTCATAATCAATACAGGATCACCGGAATGGTAACGAGTACGTGAAATGAAGATGAAATTTTTCTTAAATGAATGATATCAGGAGAAAATTTAAAGAAGCCTTTCCCTTAAAATTATTATCAGCTACCAGGAGAAATGTCCAAAGCAAGGATATCACGTATGAAAATAATAATAGAAGAACCTAGTGCTTTCTCTATTTCTATTGAATGTCTAGTGAAACTCTATAAGAGTTTTATTGAAGTTTTATTAAAATTCCATTCGAAAATTCTATTCTTTCTTTTTTTCGCGAATTTCTATTGGCTATTATGCAACTTTGCTGTGCGATTGTTTAATAGATATTCGATAGAAAAAATGTCAATAGATTCTGATTTTTCTACATGAGATATTCTCTTGAAAATTTTTCTATAAAAATTTTTGGGCATGAACTTCCTAACTTTCTTTTCGCCACATTTTTTCTATTATTACAAAATCAACGAAGGAAAAAAGAAAAATTCATGCCCAAGAATCCTTATAGAGGAAATCACAATAGAATACGATGGAAAAATCAACATCAATTTATTTTTTCCTATCAAGAAAAATCTATTGAAAAGCATTCGGCCAAGCTACATAATTTAAAAAACAGTATTCTTGGAATAAAAATATTCTTTCATGAGTGGAGGAAAAAAAATACTGTATCAAGAGGTCACAACTTCTTGTCTCTATTTTTTCCCCTTGTATGTATGCCTCCTGGAATTTTTTCTAAATTTCAGTTACTTTCACGTTCCATTAAATCAACAAATATTTTAAAATTTTTAATTAATATAATTGTCGACCCAATGTGTTTAGATTGTCAATCTTGACGATTAAATTACGACCATGATTCTCATGAAAATTTGAAAAAAAATGTTAGTTGCGAACATTTGTACATCAACGTGAATTAAAAATTGTTCATTTTTTAATTTAATAAAGAATGTTATGAAAAATTGTTACTGTGTATTTTGATTATTAATTCTGATCTATATCGATGTATTTTTGAGCTACGGACATTGTGTATGTGAGCCTCTTGAGGCATAAATAAAACAGAAATGAATCGGCGACAAATGACGATCGAGGTATTGTGGATTCCACTACAATCGTAAGTTTCATGTCGTTAATCCAGTCGCGTTGGTCATTCTCAATAATTATATAAATAGTTTAATGATGATTGAACAATGGGAGAATACAGTCCGGGCGAGTACGCGAGGATGTGCCTTCTGTATGCAGAATGTGATTATAACGCTGCTGAGGCTCGTAGATGCTGGCAAGAGCGTTACCCAAACGAGAGACTCCCAGCGGTCTCAACAATTGCAGCTACAGCAAGAAGGTTTGAGGCAACTGGGAATGCACCCAATCATTGAGAAGCTGGACCACAAATATTAGCGCGGAAGCCTCGTACCGAAGTAAGAGTTCTTCGATTTTTTCGGGGCTATCCGCATACTTCGATTCGCCTGGATTCGACTGGACCACAAATATTAGCGCGGAAGCCTCGTACCGAAGTAAGAGTTCTTCGATTTTTTCGGGGCTATCCGCATACTTCGATTCGCCTGGATTCGACTGGACCACAAATATTAGCGCGGAAGCCTCGTACCGAAGTAAGAGTTCTTCGATTTTTTCGGGGCTATCCGCATACTTCGATTCGCCTGGATTCGACTGGACCACAAATATTAGCGCGGAAGCCTCGTACCGAAGTAAGAGTTCTTCGATTTTTTCGGGGCTATCCGCATACTTCGATTCGCCGAGCAGAGGCAGCTTTGGTTGTGGGCAGGCTGACTTTTCAATGAATTTTGGTGGCCTATAAGCGGCATCTTTATCGTTTCATTTGCGTCCAAGGACTCCATCATCCTGATTACAGACAACAATGAGAATTTTGTCGGTGGTTACTTACTCAACATGAAGCAGATACTCAGTTCATCAATCGAATCATTTGGACCGATGAATCTACTTTCATCAGATGTGCTTCATGGAACCAGTATAATGATCACTGCTGGGCGAGACGGAATCCACATCTGGTTATTGAGAATCGAGTGCAGCAACAACGCTTTTCTCTCAATGTTTGGGCTGGGATCGTTGGAGATCACATGGCAATTTCTTTGTTAATTTGTAGTTGTTATTTTTTTCCGGGGTTTATTTCGTTTCATTGTTATTATTTTTGTTGTTTTTTTTTGTTGGTATTTGCAATCCAAAAGTCCCTCAAGTCTGATTCAATAACGAACTAGCACAGGGGGTATCAAGTTTATTCAGGTCATAAAGAGTCTTCAAGAAATTGCTTTGAATCTAAGAGAGTCGGAAATTATTTTGTCAATGCCTTGTGACGAGTGATTTTTATTCTAACTACAGCATGATGTTGTCGAGCGCCAGTTGATTTTAGTTTATCCGGTAAATCAACAAAACCGACCAAATTAAATGATATCTTACTCCTCAGGGGGGAAGAGGAACATCCCTTGCGTCGCGCACTGCCCCGAAACAAGAACACACCACTATCCCGAATAACTTTTGAGTCTATTTATTCATTAAATTGAACATAAACTTTGTGACAATTGTAATATAACAAAATTATAATATTGTATGTATGATTAAATTTAGGTTTATTGAGCTTTCCTCAGAAACCCGCGAACCCAGATACGATAAATTGTTATTTTAAAGATTTGAATTCGCTATTAACAAAACCAATATTTTCCAATATCAAAATAACCTCAACTCTGACCATGACCAGTAAACCTCCTGCGATGTACCAGGACAGGACACAAAATAGTCACATAATTATTTCAATTCAATCTCTCATCAAACTATATATTGTCCCACACTTCGACGTGTCTTACCGAAATCTCCTAGCGATTCGGTGTCGAAATTCCCCACGAGGTCCTTTCCGATTTCCGAACATTTCCGGGTTTTCGCGATGGGATGCTCAGATCTTCGGTGGAGAGGGTAGCCCAGCCGATGACGCCGTCAATTCCCCACATCCTCGTTTATCCATATCCTCGTGATCGTCTCCCTGATCCTGGAGAGATTTTTCTCCAGGTTGACGATACGAGGTTCCCTCGGTAAAAGAAGTCAGGGGGAACATTGAGGAATCTTGCTAATAAGTATTAATCCTCAGTGGTTCTGTTATGAGTGAGGAGATCTGGATGGGTTTTTGTTTTTAATTTCAAATTTTCCGATAGTAAATTTTGTCACTGACGACTTCGTCGTCACAATGCCCCTTATTTGCCTGAGCCCTCCTGGGCGTGAAATAAAATGAGGAGAACCCATACCCATTGTCAGAGCTGAATATTATTATTTTCAATCGGAAGCTGTACAAATGATCTCTACTCCCATCAAGAGCTCCCGAATCACTGAGTATTATCATCTCACACAAAATCTGAACTTTATTACCCAAGCGCCCACAAAAGTTCAACTTTTCTGTGGCGTTATCTCAATTATCTCTAGACCAGTTTGGTCCTGGCTATTTACAAACAAATACCGTATTGTGAACAAATACTATTTACAGACAAGTTCCCAGTCCCGACAGGTCACTGAAAAAATCTTGTTAATTAATGAGATTCACATGGTTTAAATTGATTCAATCCTGGGCTCCAGCTCCCGGCTAATTGGCCTCAGGGACTCGTTCATGGTATTTTCGCAGGTGAGCCACATGATGACGTCCTGCTATCTCCCGTCAATATCCTCGAGCTCCACGACAACCGGAGACACCACCTCTATGACCATGAAGGGTCCCGCGTATTTTCGGAACAAACGCCTCGCTTCGCCATGGTCAGCATTTGACAGAAAGTGAATCCTTTTCAAGACTCTGTCACCTAACAGCAACCACGAATTGTCGAACCCGCTCTCTCAGGACACGCAAGCTCTCAGCCCTCTCGGCCAGATTATCCGGATTGAGGTTCAACTCTTCCTGAGGGGGGTTTATCTAACCTCTACGAAAATTCAACGGGCATAACTCTCGACCAATATTGAGGAAGGCAGGGCTGATGATACCCAGGAATGAGTGTGGAGCTGTATTAAATGCATACACCGCATTCCTGAGAAAACTCTCCCAACCTCCGTGATTCGCACCAACATATGTGGAGATCACGGTCTTCACCACTCTATTGGCCCTTTCCACAGGGTTTGCCTGTGGTCAATACGGAGGAGACAATGACTGGGTGAGATTATATTCTTCACACAAATCTCGAATGATTCTACCCAGGAAGACTGGTGCGTTATCCATGTGGATAAATTCAGGGGTTCCCCATCGATGGAAAATCTCTAGTAGGAAATCTCTAATAGTTTCGGCTGTAGCCCTCACTGCACCCTTAGCCTCGACATATCGAGTAACGACATCCTGAACAACAATAATAGATCTGTGGTGCACGCGACGGGGGGGGGGGAACGGCCCCATAAGGTCAATACTAATAACCAACCATGGAGCACCATACGACCTGACTCTCATTTTTCCACCTGGTTTCCTCTGTTCGACTTTGACTCTTTGACACTTATTACAGGTCTTGACGTATTCTGGATGTCCTTAGTCATTCCCAACCAATAATAATATACTTGAGCCCTGTGAATACTCTTCGCGATACCGAAATGGCCCGAGTGAGGACCATCATGAACCTCTCGGAGGATTCCTCGTCTCTCCTCGGGGGGAACCACCCACTTCCATGAATTTAGATCACTGACAGTCTCTTGCTTCAGTGGCATTGGTTTAGAAATGAATAGTTGATCCCTCATGACTCGATAATTAGGATAGTCAGCTGGGTGATTCCTAATATTATTCAACAATTCCCAGTAGCGATCGACTTCTCTCTGGTCGTCCAAAGCCATCAAGAACAATTCGAAACATTCACCCGACTCATCTTCACTATCATCTCCCCACTGAATTCTAGATAAGGCATCAGGGGCCTGATTTTCAGTGACCTTGCGATAGATTATGTCACATTCAATTGACGCTAGTCGCATTGCTCATCTGGCAAGCGTGCCAATGGGATCTTTGAGATTTCTTAACCAGATCAAGCTAGTGTGATCAGTCACTACTGTCAACTTAGTACCTTCCAGATATTGACGGAATTTGTGGACTGCCCACAGAATAGCTAGGCACTCTTTCTCAGTAGTTGTATACCTGGACTCAGTCCCTGACAAAACTCGACTCGCGCAAGCTATCAGGTGTTCCACACCATCAAAGCCTTGATGAAGTACAGCCCCTAACCCTACATCACTTGCATCAACATATAAGATAAATTCGTTGTCCAAATTAGGGTATGTCAGCACTAGTGTTGTGGACAAGTATTTCTTTAGCTCCTGTAAGGCCTGCTGCTGGGCTTCTCCCCATTGCCATTCGGCCTTGAAGCCTGTAAGAGCGTGCAAAGGAGATGCTATCGACGCGAAATTCATGATAAATCGCCGATACTAACTGGCTATACCCAGCAAACGTTGTACCTCTTTCCTATTTTTGGGGGTTGGGTAATTCAATATAGGAGCCAGTTTACTGGGATCTGTACGCAAACTTGATCTATCAATAATGAAACCTAAGTATCTGACTTCTGACCTACAAAAATGGCTCTTTGCTCGACTGATGACAAGGCCTGTTGTTTTAATCGTATTCAGAACCAACTCTAATACTTCCAGGTGCTCTTCAAACGTTGACATTACGGTTAAAATGTCATCGAGGTAAGCAAATACCTGACGATCCATTTCAGCGCCTATCAACTGATCCAATAGCCTTTGGAAAGTAGCGGGAGCGTTACATAACCCATAGGGCATTTGGGTAAACTGAAAAAGCCCCACTCCGGGGAAGGTGAACGCCGTAATTTCCCTACTACTCTCCGCCAATGGAATCTGGTGATAAGCGTGACTTAAGTCAATCGTGGAAAGATAACGAGCCCCTCTCAATTTATCAAGGATTGCATCCATCCTTGGTAGAGGATACGCATCCTTTTTAGTAACTCCATTAACTCGAAGAAAGCCTAAACAGAACCGGGACGAACCATCCGATTTTCTCTGCATGGCTATCGGGTGTCGACCATCCACTTTTCGAAGGTTCGATTAGCCCCTCACGTAACATACGCTTAACTTCCACGCAAATTGCCTCTAGAATTTTTGGAGAGGTCGGATAGCAATGTTGGCGGATTGGGAGGTGGTTTCCAACATCAATTTTATGTTTTGCGAGGTGAGTTGATCCAAACTCATCCGACAGAGACTCGACATGAACTCGAAGAAACTCTTCCGACATGGTTTCTTGATTCTCCTCTAACTCAGCAATGCCCCAGCATTCCTTAGGTTCCTCATCGTCAGGACAGGGTTGACCAAAGGGATAACTCACTGGAACACCCTCGATTCCCCATGAAAGTATTACCATCAATGCAAAAATCAAAAAGAATGATCGCGTCCATCCCTAGGACACAATTTGTCGATAATCAGGGAGTAAGACGAAATTCTATTGTCTTAGTAACAAGACCTTCTACAGACATTCTGCCCCCATCCGCTACCAAAACTTCCTTCGAATGGATTGAAAACAATGGGAGCATCATCTCTTTCACGATATCTCGACCTGTAGCACCTAAATGGGAGCATTGAGCACCCGTGTTGACCAGGGCCTTTACTATTTTATTACCCACAAGAACATTTATTTCAATTCGCCGAAACGAACGTCTAGATGCGGAGATAGACCAAAGGGTTTCTTCATTGCTATCAGACCAGCGATCCCTAGGGGGAAGCATGACATTCTTTACCGATATTGACGACTGACGATGCTCTCGACTCTAGTTCTCACAATTTGTTTGGATTGCGTTTGCTGGAACCCCCCTAGTGGAGGGCTCCATCGAAACAACACCCACTCTACTCTGATATGACTTTACTGACTCGTGACTCGGATCTAACTGTATGGAACCACTTGGTACTTGACTCGACGGGACCTCCTGTGATGTGGCTATAGTTGACGATCCTGTATTAGACGATGCTTTACTAGACTTTACGTTACGCGAAAAAATAGCATCTGACTTATTCTTACCTGACTCTGCTGGATTTGTCAGCCCCTTCTTTAGAGAAAATATATTCCTCTCGGGTTCTGACTCATGATCTTCCGTTACGGAATTAATTAACTCTGTTGTGGGCCATTCCAACACGTGATAGGGACTAATGTGGATAATTTCGGGATTTTCCTCATCTTCACGCGAAAAATCCGACGCGACGGCCTTATGAAATTGCCCACTAAGGTCGGTTACTTCTTTGGAGGGCTCAGCCCCAACCCTGCTGGTTTGCTGTCTTTGGTGTTTCCCGCATATATGGGGCACGAATGCATAGTATAACCAGTGTCCTAAATGGATGGCAGATCAAAGTATCAATTTGAGGACATTGTTTTGCAAAGTACCCAACTCCTCCACAGTGGTAACATTCGTACCGTTGCCCCGCACTCGTGGATGGATTGGGTATACTAGAAATACTACAATTAACTTGAGGACTCTGTAACCTTTGCCACGACTGAGACTTGGTGATTGAAGACTCTTGGGGCTTCAATAATTTCGAATCTTTTTCCGTATTCGATTCTTTACTAATAACATTAACCTGAGTACTCGACTTATTGTCAAACTTCTTACCTACTCTATCAGACTTGACTGAACCAGACTTAGACTCAACTTCAAACTTATTGGGTTTTGAGGGGCTTGATTCCCCTTCTCCAGATTCCCACCTGACATAACCTTCATTCTTTTTTACTGCGAGTCCAAGAGTCTTCGATATCACGCATCAGCTCGTATAGCTCCTCGTACGTATCGAACTCTTTTCTCTTCAAGAACACGAAGTAGTCACCTGCCAGCCCGTGAAAAACCTTGTCTAATTGGATAGTTTCAGGTACGTTAACTGTCAGTCGTCGATACATATCTGCCATATCGGCAATATACTCGAATGCAGATTCTTTGGGACGTTGAGTTCGATCCCAAATTCTTTGTTGTAGTGTCGCAACAGAATCACCACTCACGAATGTCTTTTTAAATTTTCTTACGAGTTCTACCCAAGTGAGGTGAGAGGAACGATTTTTCCTATACCACAACAAAGCCTTGCCTTTCAATACCTCTGACAAAATTTTAATCCTATCCTCGACCTTGATACTTCTACTATCGCACTTCTCCATAAATTCAATTAAGAATTCCTCAGCTTCTTCCTCACTTGTACCTGAGAACTTAACACCTCAGTTCTTGGCTTGTTCCAATACTTTATTGAGCGTACTAGAGTATGCATTATGAGAGCTAGGTGATTCCATGGGGGTAGAATGGTATGAGTATCCCCATGGAAGAAATCGAGAAGCGTATTCCGGTGTAAATCCTACATTATTCAATGGACCGACAAAACGAAAGGGATTTTGTTGTGAAGAGCTCGCTTGAGGCGATGTGTTCCTCAAGGTATCATTGAGCTGATTTGATTCTCGATTGTTTACACCTGCCAGGGGAGGCCCATAAGCTTATAGGTATTCAGCCCAAACTAAGGGATTTTGATATGAAGGGACGAAACCTGGCACCGGGGGAGGAAAACCTGATATCGAGGGATGAAACCCTGACATTGAGGGCTGAAACCCTATCATTGAGGGCTGATTAACCGTTGAAAACGACATAGGTATTTGTGGAGTATTAGCTGGTGGGATTGGAGATGAATATTGTGGGGGTTGCCTGTCAGAACAGAGTTTGGTGGGTTATGAGAATATATCGCACTCATATCTTGCGATCTTACCCAGTGCTCTAACATCATTTAACTCAACAGTAGGGCATTAGGGCGATCTTGACTAGTATCCTTTGCTCCGTCCCCGGAATCATGGACCGAAAAAATTGGAGAGCCCCCATCATCCTGAGAGGTTGAATCTTTATTTCCTCCACGCCATGTATTTTCATTGTTTTCTAATAAGACTCGATTTTCCCCATTGGGATTTGCCAAGTTGTCAAAACGAGGTAGATTTCTGTATTGATTTACGCGTTCCCTCAATTCTTCGATGGTGCCCGTAATGTCCAGGCCGACAGAGGTCAATTGTTCCCCCAGCTCACCCAACGAACCGTCATACAAATTCATTGTGAGAACTTATTATATGTCCAAGACTCTATTTTATCACTCTATTGACAAGAATTTATCGATTATCCAACAGTGAACCAATTCAAGACTGAAAACACTAATCCCTGTCTTTGTTTACATTCCATCTTATTGTGTGCTCTCGTTTCAGAATGCGTTAATGACTCGACAAGACCGCGCGTGAACGCATTTGCCCCACATCGGGCGTCAAAATTTTATTCCTTTACAATTATTATTGCTTGTCGAATAAAATACTGTTACGAGACTTTACGTTACTCTAATGATTGTGATGAATGATTTTTATTCTAAATTCAGCATGATGTTGTCGAGCGCCAGTTGATTTCAGTTCGTCTGGTAAATCAACAAAACCGACCAAATTACTAAATGATATCTTTCTCCTCAGGGGGAAAGAAGGATGATACACACCAGTATCCCGAATAACCCTCGAGCATATAAATATTTAAATGAGCAATAAATATTAAAGATTTTGTGACATTGTCTGGTATTTCTAAAATATCAGGCAATGTGAAAAGGTGCGTGTTGAAACCACAAGTGACATTTGACGTAAATTTTTTAATCTCTCGAGTATTCAAAATATATTTATTCCGGTTACTGCAGTAAACTCTAGATGATCCCCAATGATGCAGGAAATAATTCGTAAACAGTACTTTCCTGAGAGCTCTTCACCCTTCAGAAGCATGCAGGGCCATGTACACCGTTACCTATTTGTTGTTCTGTGTGCTCGTGCATGATCTAATTTAATTACTGTATTGTGGGGAAGAGGATATTATTCAGTAAAGAGAAAGATCGTCGAGTTACTGTACAGTCTGTATTCTAAAAAAATGGAACTTAACTGACTTTATAAACAGAAAAACAAATGATTTTGCTACAGGCGGATCGTCACCCAAAATAATAATAATAATAATAATAATAATAATAATAATAATAATAATAATAATAATAACAATAATAATAATAATAATAATAATAATAATAAACTGGAACGTCTCGTTCGCGACTGTCAGGCATTGGCCTACAATCGTTGCGACGAAACCTGACATCGTCCTCTTCGATTTTGATGACAAAATCATCTATGTCATTGAGTTCTCAGCTCCGGCTGAGAGCAACATCACAGTGAAAGAAGAGGAGAAACGGCTCAAATACCAGCCACTCCTGTTTGAGCTACGTCAAATAAATCGGGGATTTAAAGTAAAGTTGGTTGTCCTGATAATTGGCTCTCTTGGGGGCATGAAAGAGTCATTCATATTTGCGCTGAACACCATCCCTGCATGTAGGCGTCAAGCCTTCATTTTGGCTGGCCAAATGCAGAAAGCGGTCATTTTTGGATCCCTCCGTCTGCTTAGACAGCACGATTCTGGACTGCAGTAGAGCTCACCCTCTGGTTGGAGGGAGCACTACTGTAGAGCGATTAGGAAAAGTTTGTATCGCTTAGCTTGCTGGGCGGTCTTCGAGGTGAAGTCGGAACCCTCGAGGATCATTCAGCAATCTTATTTACGAGTGTAAAAAATAATAATAATAATAATAATACAAAATCCCGAAAACTCCGATCCACCCTACTTGATACAATCCAAAAGAATTAGGAAGCAAAGATATCTGTTGAATTGCTATCCGGAGAAACACCGAAGCGGCTCAGTTGTTCATTTATTAATTCCCCAAAGACAAATATATGGTGAGCAGGTCCGTAGAAACTGCCTGGGCTTCCACAACGCCTCTGACCCACGATACTAGCCGAGATATGTCCTCTTTCTCCATTGCACCTTCGGAGAACAACGATACAAAGGAAACGAAAATAAAATAATCAACCCAATTAATAATATCGCAGAATATACCGTAGTTAATGCCAATCGATTTGTCCCAATATTATTTGTAGCTAAGACGCTCGTAACGCTCACAATAAATTATTGTATTTTGCTCCGGCAAGCACCAACTCGACGGCCACACGATTTTATTAAGATGGAGTCGATAGTCTCCGTTCGCAATGAGATTCCTCCTGCCAGAAAAGCTGCCAGAAGCTTCAATGAGCCCCAAAATGCTCTCGTACTCGCTAATGACCCCGTGCTACCAATGACAATATTTTATATGTGCACACTCACTCTAATCACTCGTCCTGACCTAATATTATGCCTCGACTCCGTCCCTCGCCAAGTGTCCGCCCGATGTATGGAATATTCGCCTGGAGATTCGTCTGGATATTTGCCGCCTGTATTTCGCCTCGAAATTGCCCCCAGTCACCTCAAAAACCTACGGATAAGGTCCGGACAACCTTGTTCCTACCTCCGTTGTCGAGTTTGCACGAAAAGCTTCTTAATTGGACCCAAACAGTAGATACGAAAATTAGAGAAACTTATAGCGATGCAAAGCGATTGACAGTAGAGATGGAAGTGAAGATGAAGGCGGAAATCGTCATTGCCCTCTCAATCTCATACTGTCTCACTCCATTTCTCTCGGGCCTCGACATTGCCCCTGAACTTATATATTAGCCCCCGGCCTCATTTGCATATTTCGCCGGCCCCGTGCTGTCCGAAGGTGCTGTCTATTTTTTCAGGTGCGTATCGCCAGTGGTCAGGTGATCTGTAACGTCTTTCCGGTGTAGACGGTTGCCTTGTAGATGGGCCTCAGCGATTACCCATACTATTGACGGTTTGCATGTGTGTGTTTGTTTGAGCTTCGGAACGTGCTGGGCCCTCGTGGGATATTCTTTTGGGTCCACAGGAGATTTGAATTCTTCCGGTAATGCCAAGTGTTTGTGACTCGAGTGCGGAGAGGTAACTGTGATGTTTTTGCTCCTTTTTACGGCTTCTGGTCGTCGTGATCTATTATGTGATCTATATATTGTATTTTCTCTCAGGCTGATGATGGTTCCCTCCGGTGCCGGATGACTTCTCGGTGATGGTGAAGTGAGTCAGGACTCCTCGTTGTCACTCGGAACCCACTCATTCGGTGATCTCATTCATAACCTCTACTCTAGCGACCGGTGTATATGAGCATCGATAATCATTCATTGTTACTGTTTACCCCAACACGTCCAATCGAGGACACAAAACGAACCCACTTTGTTACAATTTATATGAGCAATATGAGATCTATCAACCACTTTTTTGGCAAGTAATTGGACGATAACGGCCACATACCCTTGATCCTATTAATTCTCATAATTTTCTCAAGCTCCAAACTTTACCTACCAGCCAATCGGAATCAGAAACATTACTAACGCTGATTCATTTTTTGTCACCCAGTCTGAAATAATCGGACTGTTTTACCAGAGTATTGAGTGTATGATTAAATTTAGGTTTATTGAGCTTTCCTCAGAAGCCCACGAACCCAGACACGATAAATTGTTATTTTAAAGATTTGAATTCCTTATTAACAAAACCAATATTTTCCAATATTAAAATAACCTCAGCTCTGACCTTGACCAGTAACCCTCCTCCGACGTACCAGGACAGGACACAAATGAGTCACATAATTATTTAAATTCAATCTCTTATCAAACTTTATATTGTTCCACACTTCGCAGTGTCTCGCCGAGATCTAGCGATTCAGTGTCGTAATTCCCTACGAGGTCCTTTCGGATTCCCGAAGGTTTCCGGGTTTTCCCGATGGGACGCTCAGGTCTTCGGTAGAGAGGGTAGCCCAGATCCTTCACCGTATCCTCGTGATCGTCTCCCTGATCCGAGAGAGATTTTTCTCCAGGTTGACAATACGAGGTTCCCTCGGTAAAAGAAGTCAGGGGAAGGTTATTGAGGAATCTTCCTGATAAGTATTAATCCTCAGTGGCCCTGTTATGAGTGAGATCTCGACGGTTGTTGTTTTTAATTTCAAATTTTCCGATATTAAATTTTTTTCATAACGACATCGTCGTCACAACCTTTCTTGTAGTTTTTATTACGTTTTACAAAAAAGGTCTCGTGAGAAAAGTTGCCACCTTTCATAGATTCAGAGATAATTCCCGAAAACTCATCCAGGAGATGAGTAAGTCAAGTTACTCTTCAGCACTTAACTTCTGGATTTAATCGGTAACGATGTAACGACCACGGATGAAAGATCCATATTTGAGTAGCAATATTTAGTAACCATTATTCAACTTAGCAAAATCTGTAGAATTTCATCTCCTTTAATAACTAATTATATTGAGATAATTTGTATATAAATTACTTGGCATAAATTTTTCAATTTTTCTCTCCGTGTTTCTAATCATAAATGAAGTAAATACATTTGGAAATATATAGAAAATTCATGCCGAGGAATTTGTGGAGGAAAACATACCAACAGGTTAAGTCGTACAAATGTATAAAAATTTATTGATTTTTGTGCGCAGATTTTCTGAGCGTTTCTTTAAACAAAAAAACCTGAATAATGTAAGCCGAGGCATTTCTATAGGAGCAATCACAATAGAATGAGTTATATAAATATATCAAACTCTTTCGATTTTTTATGAAAAATATTTTCTATCGACCATTTTTATTAAAAGAAAATGCGCGAAAAAGCTGCGGAATTTGTAAATAGGGTCAATGAATAAATAATTAAATTTTCAATAGGAGTCTATTAGAAATTAAATTGAATTTTCGAGCGAATGCTTTAGTTTTTCGTACCAATTTTTCCGTGGGTGTACTATTGAAATGTATTGCTGAAATTACGATAATAATAATAATAATAATATGTGAATCTATTGGCGATCCAATTGTAGAGGAGTGCGCATACAACTATCTCCGTCCTGACGTCTGGTAATGAGATTGCTTCTGGGTATCTAGTGAATCTGTCGATGATGGTGAGACAGTCCTTGTATCCTTTTGACAGTGGGAGTGAGACCAGATCCACGTGAATGTGCTCGAAACGTTGTGTTGGCAGAGTAAATTCTGCGATGGGCGAGGACACATTCCGGGAAACTTTGTTCTTCTGGCAGGGTAGATAGTGCCGGCTCCATTCGAGGTAGTCTTTACTAATGCCAGGCCACACGTATCGTTCGGTGCCGAGTTTCCACGACGCTTTCCCTCCAGGATATGCCAGTGTGTGGAGTGTGGAGTATGAACGGATTGTACCCGATGGATATACATCGCAGTACAGTCGTTCGTCTACGCCTGGTAACTTCAGCAGTTGGAGATGCAGGCTGTTACCCTGATGTTGGAGGAGCTCTTGAAGTTCTGGGTCTTCCCTCTGTGCTTGGACGATTCGCTCGTTGTCGACGGCCTCACTGACGGCTTCGATGCGTGAAAGCGCGTCAACCACGACGTTATCAACACCTGAGATGTGTCTGAAGTCTGTGGTAAATTGTCCGATGAAATCAAGTCGCCTGAACTTCCACGGGGAAGCTTTCTCAGGCTTCTGTTGGAACGCGTGAGTTAGGGGTTTGTGATCGGTGTAGATGGTGATATGCCTTCCTTCAAAGATGTGGAGAAAATGTAGCACTGCCTCGTAGATCGCCTGCAGTTCCCTGTCGTAGGTCACGTGTTTGGTTTCAGAAAGTGAGAGTTTCTTACTGAAAAACGCGAGTGGTTGCCAGGCATCTTAGCATCTCTGCTGGAGAACTGCTCCGATTGCGTAATCGGAGGCATCGGCAAATGCGGCCCACTCAGCGCTCACGTTGGGGTGAGTCAGCTGAGTAGCATCGGCGAGGGCTTATTTGGCTGCAGAGAAGGCGTGATCGAGTTCTGGTGTCCAAACGACACGGGGTGCTTTCCTTCGACTTTAGGACCCTGGTTGAGTGCGTCAAGAGGAGCGCAGATTTTAGCTGCACCCTTGATGAATTTTCTGTAAAAATTGATAGCGCCCAGGAATCTGCGCAAGGATTTGATAGTCGTTGGTTTAGGAAACTCGAGAATGGCACTTACTCTTTCTTTCGGAGGCTTGATTCCCTGACCGCTGATAGTATGACCAACAAAGACAACTTCAGGTTTGCCTAGCACCGACTTCTTGACGGTGATGACCAAGCTGCAGTCGTGTAGACGCGTGAAGAGTATCCTGAGGTGTTCCAGGTGTTGCTCCGGAGTCACCGATGCCACGAGTATGTCGTCAATATAAGGGAATAAGAATGGTAGATCTCGGGTGACTTCGTCAATCAGACGCTGGAATGTTTGAGCTGCGTTGCGAAGACCGAAGGTCTCAACGCAACGCAACTCAAACAGTCCAAAAGGTGTGATGATCGCTGTCTTCTGGATGTCTTCCTCGGCAACCGGTATCTGGTTGAATGCTTTGACGAGGTCGATCGTGGAGTAGATCGTGGTTCTATGAAGATTCGAGGCGAAGTCGTCGAGATATCGTACCGAATATTTGTCTGGAATTGTTCTGTCGTTGACAGCTCTGTAGTCACCACAAGGTCTCCAATCACCAGTTTTTTTCGAAGCTATATGGAGTGCCGACGACCAGGAGCTGTCACTCCTCCGGACGATTCCCAGGTTTTGCATGCTAGAGAACTCTGCTTTCGCGATACGGAGTTTGTCTGGAGCTAAGCGTCTAGCTCTAGCTGAGACTGGAGGTCCCGGTGTCGTCTTGATGTGGTGTACAGTCGCGTATTTTGTGTTCCTGAGGAGTTTTGTGATTTCCGGGAATTCTCCCAAGAGTGACGCGAAAGAGGAGTTTTCATCGATTTACTGGATTCTGATAGAGGATGTTTCGAACGTGGCCAACTGCCCGTTTGATGTCAGGTCCGTGGTGCTATGGATGATCCATTGATGCTTCAGATCCGGAAGTAGACCATAATGATGTAGAAGATCAGCACCGATGATGGGCTTTCAGACGTCTGCCTCGACAAAGCGCCATGTGATGTCGCTCCGAAGACCAAGATCAAGCGTGATTGGCATACAGCCGTAAGTTTCGATGAGGGTGTTGTTGGCCGCGTAAAGCTAGTAACCAGTGGCGTTCTTCTGCCTGGTCTGTCGCCTTCGTGGATAGACTGAGATGTCGGAACCGGTATCCACCAAGTATTTCTCCTTGGTGAATTTATCGGTGATGAAGAGGCGACGGGATTGTGAGAGAGAGAGTCGATCTCTATCTCTAGCGACTCTCCGACCCGTTTCCCTGGAATTTGCATCCAGGGGCACAGTTGCGGGCTCGATCACCATACCTTGTGTGAAGGATTTGTTGCGTGGTCGGCGATGTGGGTACACCTAGAGCGGTCTGGTTATCGGACATCATGTTTGATAATTGCTCAAAATTGAATTAAAATCATAACACTCGCGGTTGTCACTCGACAAAGGCGTTATGAATCTTTGTTCTCGCACTAACACAGCACTACGTCCATTGGATGCTCGGCAATGTGTCAGTGAACGAGAGAGAGACGGCACTGTACCGAAACTGACCGCTGGGTTCACTAGTGCGCGGTGTACGGTGGGGATAATATCACGCGTACACTGGATTGCCTCACAGGATCAGCGGTGCGTGGAATTTGAATATTCGCAACTGCGTCGGCGGAGTGGGGATTTCTCCAAGTAGCCGATGAAGAAGACTCGCGAATATCGATTTTTCTAGACGCCAGGCATTTGGAATTTAGAAGGCCTGAGACGCCATATTTAATACAATGAGTTTTAATGGCGTGGGAAATTATCGTCTTTTCGATGAACGGGGAAAAACTCACTGCACTAGGGTAATTTCCAGCAATCGCGGAATGACACTGCAAAGGGTTGATTAGGAAATATCGAGACGAATGGAAAACTCAAGAATTCGAAGCTAAGAACCACTTGAACAAAGGCACGCGCACTGCAAGTAGCCGGATTCACTTGTTGCACGCGAATTTCCCGATATTATTGAGCGTGGTTACGTCGGGGTCACCAATGTAGGGTTTGAGGTAATTATAGTAATTACGGGGAGTTGATCAAACCACTACAAAGCGAATTATAACGATAACAATTTATTCGCCGGAGCGTACACGTAATGAGATACATACAAGTGATGAGTAATAACGAATATTTGATAGCAGCGAAGCGAATGGCAGTAGCTGCTAGACTTGTCCTTAGCTAACTGTCCGAGAACGGCAATATTCGGACACTAGAGGTGCGAGGTGGTCCTCAGGTGTAAATGTGTGAGTAGAATAAGTGTCGCTCGCGATGGTATGTAGCTAGGCGCTCTGACATTTCTTCTTAAAATCAGTCATTTTCTAGATACTGTTAGCTCACCACTTCTGGCTTACGTATTGATGTATTTATTCATCTTCAGACATTAAATCCTTCCTGGAACAAACAGAATTGATTAAGAGAGGCATAGTTATCATCTCTGATGATTCAGAGAAGGATCCTTCAACTGAATCTGCGAGTCCAGAGGTATTAGGAATGGCATCAGCATCTGAGAACAACCCTCCTGTGGCGCAGAATTCAGAAATTGAATTGCAGAGACCCCATGAAGAATCACACCAGCCACCGTCTGCACCAACTCCACCTTCTCCGCCATCTCACACACCGTCTCCACCAACTCCACCGTCTCCGCCATCTCACACACCGTCTCCACCAACATTACTGGAAGTGTTCGCTGCTTCCTCAACCATAAAAACGTCAGAAGACGTGGATAGTCCTTCTGCTGAAAGTTCCGATGAAAAACAGTCCTCACAAATTTCAGCATTAATTATCGTCAACGCTGACGTTCATCAGGAAGAGGAGGCTTCTGGAAAAATCGAAAGGACTATTTCTGTGCAAACTTCCTCAGAAATGAAGCGAAAAATCACCCATAGCTCCATTCTTCATGCGAGGCCTCATCCAACGCCAGAGTTTCGAGAAAGACAACTCCGCCGAGTTTCTCTATTTCTCCAAATTGTCCAATCCCGAACAAGATAGAGCGTCTTAGCTCGCAACCAGCACAAACACTGGTAATGGACCTCTTACTTCCAACTCCAACTTGTGAGAGTAAGGCTCCTCGAAAATATTCTGACTCCCTCGGACAATCTGTGGAAAAAGATGATACAATACAGCAGCAAATGATCACTGAACCACTCCACCACCAGACACCACTGCACTGCCAGATATCTTCACCATCAGGTCCTCTAGATAGACTGACTGCTGATAGGTAGATTGCTGTCAAACCAGAATCCGGAACAGATGGAGTAGAGGAACATCAAACCGTGAGTCATGGTGAGTGTTTTCATATTCAGCGTCAAACGATCTTGAGTATCAAATTATCACGAACGAAACAATTCCATTGAAAAACTTAACCCCTTGGCTAGAAACTTTTATTGGATTTCTATAGACTTATATTTGAATTTCGATTAGTTTTTCAACGATTCTAAAGAAAAATTCCGCAGTTCTCTTTGCGGTTTACTTGAATAGAAATGTTCCCTATAAAATATTTTATAGAAAACATTGATGGATTTAAAATTTTCTATACAATTTATTCTATTGAAATAGTTTCGGTAGGAATTCCTCGGCATTAATTTTTCAAGTTTCTTTCGCTGTAACTTTTTCTCCTCATTAAAAAGTTTAGACAAAAGAATTGGGGAAATTTAAGCCGAGGAATTTGTGGAGTGTCATGTTTGGAATTATTTTTTAAATTCAATTTCTTAAGAATTTCATTTTTTTCAATAAATCCGACTGATTCGTTGCCCACCGGACGTTCAGTTGCTGCCGATGCAGTTCGAATTACCGGGCTAACTCGCCACGCGCAGCCTTGAAACCCCAAAATTGGAAATGAAGCAATACTGCACTGACTTTTCGAGCTCCAAATGAACTCTTTTGAAAATTTTTTATTGAGTCTTGCCTTACCGCCGAATTGGCGCGGATCAAATAGAGCAAACTCCTTGAACGATTTTATCCATTCGCAACATCGGACTCAGTAGAAATCTACCCGACATGAACTTAAAATCATCGCGTTCAAGTAAATCGAAATCCAAAGCAATTACGCCCAACTTCGTAGCTCAGATTTCGACACAAAATAAATAGATAGGCCGCAAAATGCCTATAGTTTTGTGATTTTGAACTTTTAGACCTTTTACGCGTTCGCAACATCGAAATCAGTTGACTAAAATCTGCCCGATGTACAAGTAAATTGGTTCAAGTTCATATAGTGCAAGGACACAGTTAATTGAATAAACAAAACGGACACATGGAAATGAACAATTAAACCACATAGTCATTAAGTGAAGTTAATGCGAAAATTATGAACATTATTTCTGAATCCCACACGTTTTACGAACTGCTTTGCATTATTTCAGAATCATTGGTCAGTAATACACTTTCAGAAATATCTGTTTATTTTGCCCTCAACTTGTAATCAAAATTTAAAAAATTCAGCTTCAATCGCACTCTCTCTCTCTCTCGCTAGGTTTCTCTTTTGTTTTTCTTTGTTATTTAGAGTCATTTAGTATTAATAATAAATTCGGTATTCTTTAAATTCTTTCATCATTTGAAATTCCCTCATTCTCTTCCAAATCCCAAAACGAAATATTGTAAATTCCAATTCGTGAGCTGAATGATAAGTGCAGATGTGCCTAGCACTTCAAAAATAAAGTATCAACGGTAAACAAAAATAATTATTTCCTGAAAATTGGGAAAATTGCTAAAATAATTGAGCAAGTTATTTTATCAATTTGTCCAAACTCAACAGTAAATTGGTGTCAGAAGTGGGATACTTAACCTGCACTATCGTTCTATTCTCATCGTCGTTCTCACTATCGTTCTATTCTCATCTAGTGAATTCGAAATTCCACAGCTCAATAATTCAAGCCAAACCCTTACATTTTTCAAAATCTGTCTAGCATCCAAGAGTTGAATTCGTCAAAATTTTCATCAAGTTTCTTCTTTGTTTTAATCTTCTTACGCAGTCTCCTGTTTCATTCATTTTCAAAATCGCTATTGCCAAATATCCCGGAATAAAATCACTTTTCAATTCTTTATTTAGAAGCTTCGAAGAACTTTTTTAGAATAAAATTTCAATATTTTCTGTGTTTCCAATTAACTTCTCTTGTTTCTCTCTTCCAGCTATTTTCTATCATCCACTAGCAATTACAGTTCATTTTCTTTTACTCATTCCAAAACTGCCATATATTTTCTCGTTCTCTTAGGAATAATTGGCAAATCAGAGCAAATACTTGAATGTATTCCCAAATTTTCAAAAAATTTCATTCATCGAAATTTTCGCCATTTTAATTACATGGTAAGATTTTTGGGTCTTTTTCCAATTCAGAGGTTCTCAATTATAATCAAGTTCATTCGAAAATAATTTTCATTGCATCAAATTTTTGTACTATTAAATAATTAATAATACCTAAATATTCAAAACTCTATTTGCATTTGTTGAATCGAGAAAATTATGTTTTTCAGTAATTATCTCGAAATCTCCAATCATTAAAATGATTGATTATTCGAATAAACCTTTAATGAATTCATCATTCACGAATATTCCGCCGTTCAATGGAATCAACGGCACCTCATTATCATTTCTAAAATTTGATATAGCGGTTAGAGCACTTTTAAATGATTATGACCCAGAAAACCATTCCACTATTGAAGCTGTTTTGGGGAGAATTAATTATCCAGCTACATTGCATATAAATCACCACTCTCTGCAATCTGCTTATGATGTACTCGATGATTTACACAGAAAGTACGGACGAAAGTATGAACTTATTGATTATGCAAATCTAATGAGGGAAATTAGACCATTTCGTGAGGAGACTTTAGCTGATTTTGTACTCTGACTGCAACGAATCGTTACAAGCAATGCCATAACCCCACAGAGTTTATGCCTGGTCCGAAGTACTTAGAAAACTGTGCCCTTGCGAAACTCGTAATTATTCTTCCGAAAGAATATGTCTGTTATTACGACCCTCAAAATATCAGATCTTTTCGCGACGCTCATTCGAAAATGATCGAAATTTTTAACGTCATCGAGAAACATAAAATCGAAGAGCGTGAAACAAATTTTCATGATGATTCGGCAAATATCGATTTTCTTACTGATAACAAAAATCCAGTCAATCTTTCTCAGTGCATAATTCGCAAAGGAAAAATATGTGGACTACCCACTTCACCAACAATCCAAATTGTAAATCAAACTGAGTATTACGACACGTTAGGTAGTATTCAATCTTTATTCGAAACCGATGAAAGTCATCTTGAGTCTCTAAAAATCTACAAAACGAATTTCCTTTCATCTGAAATTTTCGAGTGTTTGCAAGAAGAGTCATTTGAGACATATCATGCTTTTTCAAGTGTAGAATCATGCCTGGATTCCTCTATTATATTACAAGAAACGATCTATTCCGATGACCAAATGCGAATTCGACAGTTAACTTCCCATGAGTCGGTGTTAAACACCATGAATACACTTACAGGGAGGGAAATTATTTCAAATTCCCAATCCAACATTATCCCCTGCACAGGAAAGGAAAATGAAAATGAAATTTCCGAGCAATTCTTCCATATTAGTCCACTGAGAAATTTGCCACAATGTCGCAAACTGATCGAAGGAGTTCGTGGTCGATTCTTCGAGCCGTCTTGTAAAATTTCCTGGAATTTCATTGTTTCCTATAATGAAACACCGTTGTCTCTAGAAGCCCAAAAATCTACACACTCATTCGTTATCGGGGAGAATTTCTTCGATAAGTATCAATTGGAAATTTCTCACATCTTCTTAACGTCCATTCGTGACGAGCACATAGTGGGTGAAAGATTCCTTTGGCTATTCAAAATGGTCTCATATTCAGACAACAGAGTCATTTTTTGTGCGAAGGACAGGTCATTCCCTGGAATTTTTTTTTTATTCCATGCGATTTGTAATTACGAAGGATTTCAGAATCACTCACAAAATTCACTTAATAATCTACCTAAATATCCAGTACCTACGGGCGTCCGGGGGGAAGTCACCTTGACTCCCGTTTCCTTTAAGGGTACTCGCAGTAGCAAACAATACGAAAATGAAGCGGTAGTCGAATCACTCGAATCAAATGTTTGTATTGTACCTCCAAAAACATACAGATTTCTCGGTAAGATCACAGATGGAAGTTTCGAGCAGTCTTTCAAAATTTCTTGGAACATCAATAATAAGAGGATATGGGTGATTCTCTACAAATTGTGATTTTTCACCTTGCACATTTTTCAAAATCTGAATATGTCTGCAGAGTAATTCTTTTACATTTCTATATGTCATAATGGTCCAGAAGTATAGTCCTAGCACCACTCTACTACAACTTCCAAAGATTTAGAATAATAGAGTGTTACCGATTTTTTACTGCCACGGTAGTGACCAAACTTGACAAGTCTTCGTATTTCAATCAAGAAATTTAATTTTTAGATAATAGAACAAGTTTATTGATTTATTTGATATCTTTCGAGTATTATATATTCATTTGCGGGGATCACTTTGGTTTTTTTTTTCAACAATCAATTCTGCTACAGTACATTTGTATTCAGCAGTTTTTGATGACCCACCTGGGTGTTACTCTGAGTTTGCCCCATTTGAACACCTAAAAGATTTTTCTAAATACCGTTGTGATGATACAACTTCACTCCCACACATTTATGTATGATATAACACGGTTGTGACTGCCACGGTTGTGACATCCTGTGTTAAAACCTAACCACACTTCGTGCCAGCTATGAATTCAAAGTTCTCTGAAGATGATCAGTTTCAGGCAATGGAATATTCCTTTTTTAATGAAAAAAATTAGCTAAGAAATTACTCGACATGTAATAAACATGAAACCACGGTAGTGACAGAATAATTTGTGACTTATGTTTTTCATCCCTCGAGTAGTCTTTCTTCGATGTGCACATGTGTCTAGTTAATTTTTACTGGTGTAAATACTGGGCCTTACCCCTTCTTTACAGACTTTTGGTGTGTGCGTCATGCACAAACATCGGAAATGGCGTGACCACAGTTGACTTCAAATTTTTTTAAATAGTGCTATAATTGTGGGACACCATTTTTGATCGTCCTGGTGTAAGTAAAACTGTTATTCCTCTGAAAATTGCTCATGAAAGTATACTCAGTCACATCCCCTTTATCTATGTTCAGCAAATTTTTTTTGAGCTGCTTATTTACTCGGTTTCATTGACAAAATCTCGAATTTGATAAAAAGGACATGCCACGGTAGTGACATTTAGGCTGGTTTAGGGAATGGCATCTATTTTATGGAAACGGTGGAATGTTATAGTGTCTCCCGACATCTGGAGAAATTTGATTATTATATCATCATTTTGAAATCGGAAAAGTTGAAGGACGAGAAAATAACAATTTGTAGATAATCACCCATATAATCATATCGAACAGAAGAAGAAGAACATTAATAATATTCCAACCCCTTTACGGCATGATCAACCTGCCAATCAATTTATTTATGATATACTCTCAATTCGAAAAAGTAAATCGATGGTGGTAGACGGCTCGTTCATCTTCCAAGATGGAAATTTTCAGAATATAGATGAGTATCTTCCAAAGCAAGCAAAGGGACCTGTGACTACCGAAATCTTAAATCCCATATGATTATCAACCGAGCGAAATTCCACCTTTCTGGTTACCAAAATCTGCTGTTGGCCCTGGATTCACCTATGAATACTATACCTCGGATTTTCGACCCCTGCTTAGTTCTTTATATCCTCCATGAATTACCTAAACGGAACGGAATAACGATGCCATGGTTATGTTTCGAACTTTCATCTATCGGACCATTGACCAACCACCTAAATCGCACACACAAATCAGTTGAAACGATTCCTCCTAAACCCGATATGAGCGTTTCAATGTCGTCTTGGAATATCCATGTACAAATGAAAATTATCCAATCATACCTGAAACCCTTGAATTCATCTGTCATTGCCCGAGTGTGCCTTCTCTCTTAGAGTTCAAATCTCAATCCATTGTGAATTTTCTTATGAGCATGATTACTCTACGCAATGTCATTCCACTTCTCTCACAACTACTCGGGAAACATCTCTTAATCATCAAACTTAACACAAAATTAAATAATAATAGTAGATGGTACACCAAAATCTGTAAATTTTCGACTATCATCATCTTTCTCAAGCTATAATATAACAATAATAAGTCACTGGCCAAAATAAACCACGTATGTTTTCTATTGATTAACAATATCGGTTTAACTGATCGTTATAAAGAGCGAAAGAAAATGCATCCAGAAGTAGTAGCTTGTAAAAGAGAGGTGAGTTACCAATAATTTTTCTTAATGTGGTGAACATGAACTAAAGAAGAAAAAAAAATAAAATGTGAATTCAAGTTGACAAAACAAAATAACATCTAAGTTATCAGATACCTGAGCATACTTGTCAACACAACGTACAAATGAGGTGAGAAGCCAGCGAAAACATCAGCTACTGAAGATATTTGTCACTTTTCACCCATGCTTTAAATTATCAATACAACTTTTGCATCCGATTGAATACCTGTACCACGAATCAGAGCCATCGATAAAATTGTGATACAGTAGAGAAATTCTTGAGATACCAAATTTTCGTCAAACCTTGTCAGGTGCTTGACAATTAGAAAAACCCGCAACATCTACCCAGATGACCACCGTTCAAAAGTCATATGCAAGTGCTCCAAATTCAACGAGATACACTGCAACACCACCATCAGTAACCAGAGGATCATCATTTTGAGATAACCCTGCTCCTTGGGAATGTGGAGTCACAGACGGTAGCTAAAATATCTCTCCAAAGGAGCCGGTACCCGGGGGACGTCATTGGAAGATTCCGGACCTAGCTGCTGACCCTGCACTGTCGAAAATTTCCTAAGTAGAAATTACCACACATGTGCAAGGAGTCATTAACAGCAGACAGTATTTGTACTAGAAGGATTTCATCCCACATCCATCTCATCCATAGCCAACAATAGATTACAAGATTTGTACCCTACTCTTATGTTTTATTTTGATTTTTTGTTGTTTCGTCACTTCGTTTTATTTCAATTTTTCTTCTATCAATTCAATTAATGGAATGTATACTTAGTATTAGACCATATTTTTCTAAGAATAATGAGAGAGAGAATTGTTCGTAACAGTAGAGTCAAAATCATATTAGAATTGTGAATTTCAAACATGGAAAGTATCAATCACGTAATTTTCGGTTCATCATGTTACATCAAAATTTCCTAAATAATATAGCTCACTCTCATCCTTCAACTCATTCGTTTAGAATCTATTACCGTTCCCATGCAATACCAAAATCGAGAACCTTATGGCCCCAATACTTGAGATTCCATGTTCAGTATTGTTCCCATGCGATTAAACTGAACTATATGTAGCGAGAAACGCCAGGAACCATTCTGGAAACTCTTACCAATAACGCAAACATCGAATCATTCGATCTGTACGAATATTGGAATGCGATTATTTTGAATCCGTTTCAATATTGGTAACCTGTCAGAAAATCTGAAAAGGGGGGAAGCCATACATTAGATGCAGAAATTTGAAGAAATGAAAATTTACATAAAACACATCGCTCATACGGTTCTGACTGGTGATATCACTTGTGAAGCTGATGTTCATTCATGGAAATCAGCCAATGACTCGATTTTTCAATCGAAAATCGGTTTGCAATCAGTCCTTACGTAGAACCTAACTCATCAATAACTTTGAACTCGTCTCTCATCCTCCAAATCCTCCCTTTGCTCTCAATATTTTCAAAGCTCAGAGCAAAATTTGAGCGATTCTGAAACATATAAATCAATCGGAATCAGTCATTCGAAAACTTGATATGATTGATCTTAGTTCCATGTTGGAACTTCAGATTTTTAAGCTTCTATAATTAGTCATAAGTCGAGTCCGTATAAATCCTCGATAACTCCGATTACGAATAGCACTGTCCTTAATCGCATTTCCAAGTTTCTCTAACACAATTCGATGCAGACATCATATCGTAGGATCGTAAGCGAAATCCATCAGGGCTGCACTAGAATGATCGTGCACTGATGAGCTCTCCGAAATTTCAATGCTGCGTACTTTATTTTCAAGTTTAGAATCAAAGCTTTATTTTATATAAAATCCATGGGACCATTCACTTTTAAATATTTGTCAGAACAAAATTGTAAATGGTGGACAACAAATAACGTCACATCTAGCGCATGAAGATCGGCGAATGCGATTCTCCAGCCTTCACGGGGGGACTGTCATGTTTGGAATTATTTCTTAAATTCAATTTCTTAAGAATTTCATTTTTTTCAATAAATCCGATTTATTCGTTGCCCACCGGACGTTCAGTTGTTGCCGATGCAGTTCGAATTACCGGGCTAACTCGCCACGCGGAGCCTTGAAACCCCAAAATTGCAAGTGCAGCAATACTGCACTGACTTTTCAAGCTCCAAATGAACTCTTTTAAACATTTTTTATTGAGTCTTGCCTTACCGCCGAATTGGCGCGGATCAAAGAGAGCAAACTCCTTGAACGATTTTATCCATTTCTTTGTTGTTCGCAACATCGGAATCAGTAGAATACTACCCGACGTGAACTTAAAATCATCGCGTTCAAGTGAATCGAAATCCAAAGCAATTACGCCCAACTTCGTAGTTCAAATTTCGACACAAAACAAATAGGCCGCAAAATGCCTATAGTTTTGTGATTTTGAACTTTTAGACCTTTTACGCGTTCGCAACATCGGAATCAGTTGAGTGAAATCTGCCCGACGTACAAGTAAATTGGTTCAAGTTCATATAGTGCAAGGATACAGTCAATTGAATAAACAAAACGGACACATTGAAATGAACGATTAAACCACATAGTCATTAAGTGAAGTTAATGTGAAAATTATGAACATTATTTCTGAATCCCACACGTTTTACGAACTACTTTGGATTATTTCAGAATCATTGGTCAGTACTAAACTTTCAGAAATATCTGTTTATTTTGGCCTCAACTTGCAATCAAAATTTGAAAAATTCAGCTTCAATCGAACTCTCTCGCTAGGTTTCTCTTTTGTTTTTCTTTGTTATTTAGATTCATTTAGTATTGATAATAAATTCGGTATTCTTTAAATTCTTTCATCATTTGAAATTCCCTCATTCTCTTTCAAATCCCAAATTGAAATATTGTAAATTCCAATTCGAGAGCTGAATGATAAGTGTAAAGTATCAATGCTAAAGAAAAATAATTATTTCCTGAAGATTGGGAAAATTGCTAAAATAATTGAGCAAGTTATTTTATCAATTTTTCCAAACTCAACAAGAGAAATAATCTCAACAAGAATGAGTTATATGGAAAAATAAAAATCTATTGATTTTTTCCATGCACTATTTTCTATTGAACTATTAAAAACGCGCAGAAAAGTTGCCAAATTTCTAATGAAATCGGTGGAAAACTCAAAGAATTTAAAAGAAGTGCAACAGAAATCAAATAAAATTGAATAGCGAATGCGCTATGTATTCACACGGAATTTTTTTCCTGTGTAATTTTAAGGGTCAAATGACTTGAAGGGTCCAACGCGAGAGTAGCAGAATGGGCATAGGAGGATAGGAAGAAAGTTCCCCAGGAACTGTATGGATTCAGAACTCTAGTTCCATTGGTTTTCAATTTATCTTGAAACAAGCAGTATGACGGAAGCTATTTGACAGATCACTCATGATTGTTACTTTTGTGTAATTTTTTGTTCTTCAATTTTAGTTTCTACCGATCCCATTGGTAGTATGCTTCCGAATGGAATTCGACCCATGTTTCTTAGAAATAAAAACTTATTGGTTGGTATTTTTGAAAATGATATGGCCAACAATACTCAAATTTCATTACCTTTTGATGTACCATAGACTGCCCCTTTTACGTATGTACATTTTTTCTTGCACCCATTAAAATAGAGAAGCAGCAACATTTTGAAATTTAGCTGAATAATACTATACCTCGAATCTTGAATCTTTGATAAATTGTTCTATCTCAGTAACTATTGAATATATTGACCTAAAATTGGATATAAGAATGTTATTTGACAATCCTTNACCCATTAAAATAGAGAAGCAGCAACATTTTGAAATTTAGCTGAATAATACTATACCTCGAATCTTGAATCTTTGATAAATTGTTCTATCTCAGTAACTATTGAATATATTGACCTAAAATTGGATATAAGAATGTTATTTGACAATCCTTTAGTAGTCAATGTTTCAAAAGGTTTCCCTGATTTTAATCCATGTTATAGTGTTCAAGATTGAATTTTGACCAAAAAAAAAACAAAAACGGCAATATCTTGAAAAGTTTCTAAAGAGGGGTATATATATTTTGATTGATGCCGATAGATAACATCAAGACGAACATTTTGAAAAAAAAAATTGAAATCGGTTGTATAGTTTTTGAGATATTGAGCAAAACAGTGTCACATAAAAAGTTGAATATCTCCGAAACTACTGGTCCGATTTTGCTCATCCAAAATACCAAACTTTATCATAAGACCTGAAATCCTACCAAGTTTGAAATTTCTATCTCGATTATTTTTCAAGTTATCATGTTTACAAGCAATTTCAGCGAAAAATATGAAAAAACGAGAATAAAACCACATTGCTTGGGGTGTAATGGTCTTTTTTCGATCCATTCAGATAGCTATCATCACAACGAGTATTTTGAAAAAAAAATCGAATCGGTCGAATGGTTCAGGAGATATCGGCAGAAAACGATTTTTGAGGAATTGCTGTATCTCCGGAACCGCTCAACCGATCGAGCTAAAATTTAGCCCAGTTTTGAGTATCAATAGTACCAGATAGCGGCCAAAATTTCAAGTTCTTTGCGCTAACCGTTCTCGAGTTATGGGGGCAATTTAGGACATACGCACACACATGACCACAGGCATGCATACATACATACAGATATTTTTTAAAAACATCATTTCTTCACGTTTCATGATATTTCTAGGAATATCCACCTGAAATTAGGAAATCGAAAAAAATTACAATTACATAGCTTCGATTCGGAAGCAAAAACGTCGCGAACCGTAATCATGACTATGTTCGGTCTACAACCCATGAAAGCCTTTCAGCTACTCTAGAGGGCATATAAAGATCGGGAATTCCCCCAGGAATTAAAGGCAATTTTTACTGAATTTCCGTCAGTAAAAGTCTCCTGAAATTCTCTCGTAGAATTACTCGTTATCAAAATAATTTAACATTCAACAATGATTGAAAAATCGACTTGTTGCGCTTAACATCTCCATTACTATCCTGTGGTGGTGGTCTCCAATTGATACATCTGTATCTACCCATAATTTTCATTTCTAGGATGCAGTAGCAAAAAAACATCAGTTAAAGTTGAACCCGTCGAAGACAGCATCATTTGTCTTGAAGATAGTGATGTGGACCATGGTAAGTATCTTCTCTTGCTGAGATCTGTCATATTCGTCACGAAGTACATAAGGCTCTTCAGAAAACGCCACCGTCGACATTGTGGATAAAGTTATCGACAATATACAGAATTATTCATCACGAGCATTGAAACCAAAAAATTGTAGGAGAATAGTGAAAGGTTCAATGTGTCACATTTGGTTGAATGTTCGAGTATCTTGGAAATGAGTGACTTTAACAGGAGATATCAAAAGAAATTGTTCGTTGAAATTTCTTTCCGCTCCCAGAAAGGCTTTCTGACATTTCTACCCGGAATTGAACATCCAATGAATATAATCTCGAATATGCCGTATTTTTATTTACCACTTTACTTCTGTCCAACATTATCCAAATCATAGTCTTATTCTCGTCTAGATCCGTCAACTGAAACTCATGATGTACAAGGGTTATCAGTGAAAAGGGAACCCCCAGGAAACAATACCATCGTTATTGTCGATATTGATAGTGTTGATGGTAAACAGAGTCGTAAAGAATGATTTTGACATACTGCTGTGTACTATCACATAGCGTGGCCAAATCGAATGCTTCGTGATGTTCCGTAATAAATATAATATATTCATTACGTATTTCGTTTAGGGACTGGGACAGAACGATTAGCTGTTAAATGTGAACCCAGACAACGAGATAGAGAGGGTACAGCGAGGAATGGTGATGGTGAATATTATTCAATGCGAAAATTTTTATAATTTCGTTCATCTTGACATCATTATAACCATCACAAAAGGAAGTTTCTCAATGAATCAGATAGGCGATGATGTGAATGATGCTGTTGGAGTTAAAGAAGATCAAGGAATTAATGGAAATGAAGATGGAGATGATGATTCCGATGACGATGACGTGGGAAACTGGCGAATTGGTGGACAGCATCGTACGGAGCTGTATCCTCGTGCTGGCATGTTCATTTGGTTATCCGAATTGGAAATAGTGAAGGAGAAATATAAGTGGAAGCCTGGGAAAATGATTCGTGGACTGATTTTGAAAACTATTGGTAGAAAACAATATGGTGAACATGGCGCGAACAGACAAAGGACCAGAGCGTGTGGCACTACCAAACGAAGTGTATAAAGCTATTCGCAGTGAGCATATAACTTTATAGGAATATTCCAGTAGTGATGTAATAATAAAGCTAAATTTAGCTCTTAGGAGATTTTTCGAGGAATATTTTGGAGTGTGAGAGAGATAACTACTCAATTTTTGCGATCCCTAGTACTCTGGTAGGAAAAACAAGTAGGCGGCTGTCGGCATGCGACTGTAGATTTTTTTGTTAGGAGTTTGTTCATCCTTTTCTGCCATCAATGCATTGATGGCAGACTTCCGAATTTGTCTTGTTTTGGTTATTCAATTTATATTTATGGGTTTTTATTCGGTAACTGCTTGTTCAAAATCTGTTTTCTTGGTGTTTTCGTTCTAACAATTACTCGAAGATTGTACTTACGATTTTTGGATGTGAATACATCTTCAATTTCATATTGAGGGTGATTCGTGATGCTGACTCATGACGGCCAGCGAGATCTATCAGAATGCTAGAGAATGCTGAGAAGTTTTCAGGTGTTCTAGAAAATTCAAAACTTTTTCAAGAAACTTCTGGAAAATTCTCGAGATTTTTTGAAAATTCTAAAATCTTCTAGCGAGTTCTAGAAATTTCGAGAATTTTGAGAGGATGCACGTGTTCACGTTAATTCTCACTACGTATCGATGATACTGCTGCTTGAGAATTTTTTTTTTTTTTAGATATTAATAGAAATAGTTTTTGAAATATTGAATGGAATCGCTTCACATACAAAGTTGGATATCTCCGAAACGAATCTGTGACGGCTCTAACCAACGTGAACCTTAAAAATTAAAATATAAACCGTAGACTTATCCATAACTCGATGCGAAACTCAAAACAGCCGGAGTATTGTCACCTTCGGTCTCTGCTGCTCGATGTCCCCATGAAAATCCTCGAAAACCGAATAAACGAAAGAAACGGAAAAACGAGAAAATGTTGTCGGGCGCCAGCTGACTTTTGTTCCAGCGGTGTCAACGGACCGCATTTAAGAGAACCATACGAAAAACTTAGCCGTAATTGGGGAAATCGAGGGAGAGGTTGCGGAATTAGCTCGACTAGCTCGGAGGTATTTGAAGAGCGGGGTAGGATCGGTCGCTCGGTCTTAGGAAGGATGTCGCGAATTCAACAAAATATACAGAAAAGTCAAGAGGAAGAATCAGAAAATTAATTAAATCTGAGACATGAGAATTACGTTAAATTGCCTCATAATTTATTTCATTTATCAAAATCAACTCAAAATAAACGGAAATTCCAAATTCATTTGCTACAAAATATTCCCGAGAAAGAGAGTAAACGAATGGACCTTGAGAGAAAGACATATTTGCGAGAGAGGGAGAAAAGGGGGGAAAACCCTGAGTGCGTATGATCTCTTTGCACCACCGGAAACGGCGTGCATGAGGATCCATACATGTACAAAAACCGCTAGCGACGAGGAATTAACGAAAAGGGAATGAAAATGAATATTTACTGACGGAGAAAACTCAAGGAATGGACTGAGCACTCGCCGGGTGCCCTCAGTTCCCATTCTCGAATGTTCCCTCAATCAGGAGCCTCGTGGCGTCGCCTGAGATATCGGGAGCCCACGAGCTTCTACTCAACGAGAAACCGTAATTACAGGAAGGAAATAGAAGGAATAATGCTACGGAACGGAAAGCGCTCCCAATTGAGGCGTCAATCCGTTCGAGCAAAGAAATAATGCCAAGACAGCACCACAGCTATACCCACACCACGTAGAGGGCATGCGTGCACGCATAACCCCCATTTTATTTACTCATTCCCCACTAGCACACGTATATGTACACTTCTCAAACGTAGAGAGGGCATTTGTGAACCAATTATGCACTCAATTGGTGCATTAATTGTTCCACAAATGCTGATTTGTCGGAGAGGGCACGATGTCGTCATACAATGATGCCGTTGCATGTGCATTCGTCTCCCATGTTCCTCCTGCGGATTTTTGGGGAAAATTGCACACTACTGCCCTTTCGGGAGTGTGCACCGGGTATCGGGGAATGTCCTCACCATTTCTCCTCCGATCCTGAGTCCACGAGAAGTCCTCTCGGCATCTGTTCCCTGAGCTCCCTCAAAAGCGATGCGACTTGGATAATGGCGGAACTGCGAATGGCTCCAGCGTTCGATCGAGATTCTCGGGCGGCGGCAGGCGACTGAGGCGCCACGTAGCCGGTCGCTGGAGTATCACTTCTGCAGTCGGTGGAAACTGCCGCGCGGGAATATTGGTTCAAATTTAAACCCCGAATACGGAGTTTTGAGATAATTTATATTTTTAATGTGCATGGCACTTCTTACTTCCTCGAACTCAAATAGTTTAAAACCCAACATTAACCGGAAATTAATAACTTTAACGAAACAAAACTCGGATTGAGGGGAAAATATAGGCAGCTGTTCGCCTTTTATTAAAGCGAATGTAGTTTTCACCTGAGTGAGTGCATATTTCGTAGCTGTCACTCTCCCGGGAGTTATTGGAGAATCACCTTCAACAAAACCGTAAATTTAAAATGGCCCATAGCAATCCATGCAGACGAGAGGGCTAAGTTCACACATGACCTTCCAACCGTACCAGTAAGCCCGATAACCCCACGAAACGCGTAAGCTGGGGAGCGTGAGCATTTCAGCTCAACCTCGATGATCAGCAACTAACACTCAACGGAACTAACGAGATCTCACTGGGAGGTTCAGCCTAGCGGCCACGAATGACGGTGGAGACTCGTTCCACTCGGAATTCGCGAAACTAAACAAAATATAAATCGAAGCGGTAAATACAACTGACTGTAAATTTACCCTAAACTGTAATAACCCTAACCGTAAATCCCTCAATCCGAAACTAAACCGGAAGTGAACTCGAAACCTCAAGAATTTAATTATATATTTTTAATTCGACTGAATATTTTACTTTTAATCATTTTTAACGTGGATCGACACTTTTTCTATATTTAATTTTTAAGAACTGAACGTTATTTTCCCGGGGATGTAGATGTTCTGATGTTCGGATGACCGATATCCAAAGCTCGAGCTAAAATTTAGGGATGTTGCATCTCCCTTCGATAGGGGTGCCAACTTTCAGGGGGGATATGACGCGATTCTCTCTCCTAACAATAGTCACCCACCCTTTTTACTCTTTCTCCTTACAATCTTTTCTATCGAAAATCCGCATTTTTCCAATTCTGCTGTGAACTCTCGTACAGGTGCCGGAATTTCTAAAATTCCGTCACAAATCATGTTCCCAAGGGAACGAGGGAGAAATCCGACATGCTAGCGGCACTCTGTGGAGCCATCTTTTCACCTGTGGATCTATTTTTTGAATCTCGTGATAGTTTCGTTCATTGTGTCTTTTCTTCGTGTTTCTCGTCTTGGGAATCATCTCCAAACTGAGAGGGAAGACCTGAGGGCACACCGGAGGACCAGGATAATTTCTGGGGAGGTCCAGAACTGAAATAGTTGGGAAAACCCGTGGCGTCTAGGCGCCCAGGAGAACAAACCACGTGTCGAAGCGAGCCAGCGTTGAATGAGTCAGTCAAGATAAATAATATCGTTGAAATTGCTGGTGCGCGTGGGGTTTATTTAGTAGTTGGAGATACTCGAAGGGTTCGAGGGCCTTTTGCCCGGCCCTTTGCATTGTAAAAACCGGATAAGTGAGATCGTGGTGGGACGCTAGGACGTGCGGAGAATGCAGGGTTGCCCGACGCATTCTCGAGTACTGATATCGTACAAGTGGGTTTTTGAGGGCGAATTAGACCTTTAGGGTCACGTGAAGATTTCTGACGGGCCTTCAGCCTTTCTCCGGAGAAGGTGGGAAAATTATTACGATACTAGGATTATTATTATTAATCGGACAGAGAGGGCTGGGAGACGCGGGCGTCTCTTTTCAGTATTCTAGGGTAATCGCATTTGCGAGAGATTCTGGAGGAGACATCGTCGGTCTGGGGGCTAATTCGAATATTATTTTGTTTATTATTCACGGAGACAAACCGGACTAGAAGAGTTAGGGGTGTGCAAGGAGTTGGGAATATTAGTGTTTCTGGGATTATTGGTGGGGTTGAGGGTTACAGTTAGGGTTGGGCATGTAAAATACATGAAGTAAAATACCAAGTATTTTACACGTAAAATACCATGTATATTACACTCTAGATTTTGGCGTGTATAATACCTTATGTATAATACGCGACGTATAATACATGTAAAATACTAGGTACTTTACGCCCTAAGGGTTGGTCACATGGGGTAAAATACAAACCGGCCCTTAGTAGCAAAAATGACGAAAGCGCCCCAAAAAATTCCTCAGAGAAAACTTTTAGAATTTTATTTCTTTGTTTTTATGACCATCTCTAGTTTCTGAAGTTTAATTAAATTGGCCTTGATGCTGTATGCTGTTATTAAGCCAATGCAATGTGCATGCGTAGCTTTTCATGAACAGCTGATGCACAATTTGGCGCCACATCAGTCGTCACTGTCACTGGTGTTTGTTGGTTAGTTCGTTAGCCACGATTGATGCTGATGAGTCTTTAATGTCGCTAATCATTTACTCAGTCTACTTAAAATCGATAATTATTCAGTACTCGCGATGACCAAAGGGAGTAAAGGTGGTCGACCACTCCACTATTTCTGGGAGAAGAGTGATTATGAGCGTGGGCAGTTGATGGAAAAATTATAGCGTACTGTAAAGTGTGTAAAAACATCTTGAAAAATTGTGAAGAAGGAAGAATGAGATCTCACAGGTAAGTTCTCTTAAATAGAAGTGTAATTGAATAGTGATGAATTTTCTGGAATAAACAGGATTCTCAGATTTGAATAATTTCCTGTTCAAGAAAGGATGCAGAAACACCAGTCAGAAAAACTCATCCGATCTAAGTTCCTCTCCAAGTCCGCAGACTCTGGATAAATCAATTTCTTCTGAAGATATTGAGCAAGGATCCTCGAATCATTCTCCAACCGCAGCAAGAGTATCCTTGGTATCACGCCCCCAGGATGAAGGAACGTCATCAGGGTCCAGTTTGCCACCATCAAAGAGATTAAAGACTTCAGAATCTCAAAAACGTACACGCACCATGACTTCCTTTGTTGATTACGTCTCTGAGAGTGAAAAAGCTCGTATTGACAATTCTCTGGGGAAATTTTTTTATGGCTGCAATCTATCTTTCGACATCGTTGAGTCAAAACATTTTTTACGATTCTGCAAAGCAGTACGTCCTGGATACACTCCACGAACTGCTCAAGAGCTCGCGGGCCAAGGGCTCCATGATATGTGCGACCAACAAGAGAAGAACGTCAAAGTACGTTCACCTTCTGAAGGTATATTAATCATCGCAAAGACGAAGATTGAACAGTTGCAGCACATGATTGCTTTTGTCACTAATGAGGAACAAATTAATTACTTGAAAACTTGGGACCTACCCACTGGCATGAATCCTTCAGCTGTAATTGAGGAAGCAATACTACTGGCTAAAACAAAGGTTCAGGGCAAAGTGTATGCTATTATCACTCATGAAAATGTTGAGGTGATTGATGAGAGAATTTTCGATGATGTCTGGTTGTTACCGTGCAACCTTTCCCTTGCTTTATCGATCGAATCTAAAATGCTAGGCAGAGAATTGATGAAACGAGTATATTACTTGCTGAAGGAATACTCAGAGCCTGGACTAGAGAAAGAACTGATTAGTCGAGAGGGAGTGTCGATAAAGATTCAAGATAAGGCCTCTCATTAAAAATGGGACCTGCTGTCTACTTGTCTGAAGAATCTTCCAGCTATGAGACAGTTAATGGGAATCAGACAATATAAGCTTAATAAGGAGCTCGTTAATATATTGATTGATGATAATTTCGAGGTGAAACTGCACGAAAGTATCAACTCGTTGGAGCCCGTGCATCGTTTAATAATCAAATGCGGACAGGAGGGAACATCTCTTGCTGATGTAACAGAGGATTGGTTGTTGCTGGACTCTAAAGAGCAACATGGTGAAAATTCGATTGGGATTGAGATCGATAAATTATTATCTCCTGCTATGTTAGCAGCAAATATTCTTCATCCAATTTATAGAGGAAAACGTTTCACAAAGCATAGCAAGCGTATGCAAGCAGTTATGATGTTTTTGATTGACAATCTTGATCCAGCTGAGATGGCAAGTTTTACTAAATTCACTAAGTCACAAGATCTTTTTGCTAGCCCTAAATTGATGAAGTACGTGGACGGACAACTCTTTTGGAAAGCTGTATCCACTATTCATCCTGAGTTATCCTCATTCGCCCTGAAACTCTTGAGACTGCCTGGCACAGTACCAAAAATAAAGACACATCCAAAAAATTTCAATTTGACACCAAATCGTTTTGAGAAGCTGACGAAAATCTTCTATCATTTAAATATTTAACAAAGACAGTATCATTAAGAAGTGGTATGAAGCTAGTCATTAGCTTTTTTTGTTCTTTAAGATTTTCTTGATGTTCTTCACGTTATATTTTTTAGCACAAATGATTTATATGTGTTGATCTTTTCAGTTACATATTTGCAGCAGTGATATGTGTGAAACTCTAAACAATGTGTATAGAGTTGAATGAAAAATATTTGTAAGAATTTGATTCATTTGCCTTTGATGAAAATAATGATTAGTATATGAGTAAAAACGAAAATTTTTTTATTTCATAATAAATATACTATCGTTTATTTTCAAATTCGTGTATTTCTTTCTTGCACTTTTCAACACAATGTTTACAATAATATCAATAGATCTCATTCCCCATCAATCAAATGATCATAATTGTCATCGTAAAGCTCATTCATTCCATAAGAATAATAAACATCAACTAGTTTCATCGAACGATCAACTGTCAGGCGATTGCGCAGATCTGAGTGAACCCCATGCCCATGATGAAAATAATCTCTCTAGCTGTGCTGAGGCGGCAGGATAAAATGGTGCAGCTGCAGGATAAAATGGCAGTGCAGAATAAAATGGTGCAGCTGCAGCCCAAAATGTTTGAGGTGTATCGTAGTTTCATTGCCTCAATTTACAGAAAATACCTGCATTCTGCTGATACTGAACTAGTTCTGACTCCTCCTCGGTCTCATTCAATTCCTGTTCAATAAAATCTTTGACCATTTTCATTTTGATCTTGTCATGAGAAAATCGGTGACCTCGATATTTGGGATGCAGAAAATTTGCAGTCAACACAATTGGTGTTAAAACTTTTTTTAAACGACCTTCTAACAGCTTTTGCAACTCATCATTGACCGTTGGTACAACCAATTGCAACCATTGCTCGCAACCATCGGCTAGACTGCAGCTTGATCCTTGGCAAACATTAATCAACTGGCAGATAGGATCAAAGAGGAGGATATAATCTTGTATCTCCGTTTTGAATGAGGGATCTGTGAACAACATCTTGCTTTCGCGGCTCAATTGGATCTTGTGATTATCAATGAGCGTTTGCATTAGATGGAAGTTTTTCAGTAAACATCAAAATGCATCACGATAGCTGCACCATCGAGTCTCGCCTGCTAAAATAATTCTAGATCCTCCTAGCTGTTTCAATTCACGTTCTCCTCCAGGAGTTTTGAATTCACGTAAGAGCTTATTCACATATTTTGCGAATGTCTCAGGCACGAAAGCTTTTGTCAGTAAGTTTCCACTATGACTTTGACAAGCAGTATGCCATGTGTCAACTTTCTTCCCCAACGACATCATGGCTGATGCATTATCCGAAACAACTGCATAAATACCAATGTTGAATTTTTCTTGCGCTAAACACATGCCCTCAACAACGACTCTCCTCAATTCATCGCCTGTTTCACTAACTCCTGTCAAGTCCCACGATTTGAGAAATATAATCTTAGAATCGACTGTGTGAAGAGTACAGACGCCGTTTTTAGTATTAGCAGCTGAATTTTTCCATACATCGATGAGCAAAACACCCTCGGAACCGCGTAATGAAACTCGCTCCTCTACATGTCTCATATGTACTTTGTCCAATAATTTCGTTGACAGCTTTTTCCTGTTGGGTGTCTTGTAGTTAGAACGTAGAAGGGCAACGAAATTCTTAAAATGTGGAGATTCAACCACGTTGAAACAGATGTTACATGCGAAAAAAAAACTGTGCCATTGCAAAGTCGATTTCATCATCTGTTGTATTTGGAGTTGACTGCTTCAGCTATAGAAATTCATATACATATTCCATTAGTTTCTCGACAACACTAGCCTCAAAATTCAGAAAAGAAGTTGTTCGTTACTTTGTCGTTAATTTTGGAAAAACTCATGATTTGAATGAAACACTATGTATCTTTGTTTTACAATTCCTTGTCTTTTTTGTTTTACAATTTAAATATTGAATATATTCACACTATGTCCCACAGCGGAAATCAGTTTTTATAGTCTCGGACAATAGGCAACGACCAACGACTACGGATCATTAGCAGATGAAATCAGCGGTTANGGGGGGGGGGGGTGTCCTCAAGAATCTTACGTAAGAATTTATTTTTGAAATTATAAATTCCTGCCATAGGGCTGGACCCTGCGGGGCAATTGTTTGAAATGCATAAATAAATTTATTTTTGAGATTATCTGCAGTTCACCTTCAAGCGTCCCAAGGATCAAACGTCATAAGGGTCATGTATGATCCTTGCCCTAGTGACCCTCGTGATGCATGATTCTTCCCCCATGACCCTTGAGACGCTTGACCCTTGCCTTAGTGACCCTCGTGATGCATGATCCTTGCCCTAGTGACCCTCGTGATGCATGATCCTTGCCCTAGTGGCCCTTGTGACGCTTGATCCTTGCCCTAGTGACCCTTGAGACGCTTGATCCTTGCCCTAGTGACCCTCGTGATGCATGATCCTTGCCCTAGTGACCCTTGAGATGCTTGATCCTTGCCCTAGTGACCCTCGTGATACATGATTCTTGCCCTATGATCCTTGAGATGCTTGACCCTTGCCCTAGTGTCCCTCGTGATGCATGATCCTTGCCCTAGTGACCCTTGTGACGCTTTTTTCATTTTATACGTTTTTGACGTATTATACAGGTATTTTATGTGCCCTCAAAATCTCTAAAAAGTAAGAAACTGTATATTACATTTTTTACATTTTTTACATATTATACGGTTATTTTACGTTTAACGTAAAAAACCCTAGGACTGCCCGGAATGCCCAACCCTGGTTACAGTGATTTCTCCCGGTGCCTGTAACCCTCTCAAGACAGCTTCAGGCTTTACCTGATTTTGATTGTTAATTCGCAGTAGTTATGTAATGCTGGTTCTGGCGCAACGTTTTTGGCGTCGACCTGGTTGTTGGGGCCCAGTAGGGGGGTCAGATGAAAGTGGGTGGGTGCTGGTGGATTAATTCGCGGGGTCAATTCGCGGCATAATTCGCGGTTTGATTCGCGGTTTGATTAATTAATTTGCGATATTTTTCCTCGAAGTGATGTAAGGGTTAATTAATTCGCTGGGTCGCGGTTTAATTCGCGGTTTAATTAATCAATTCGCGATTTTTCCCCCTCGAAGTGATAAAAGGGTTAATTAATTCGCCGGGTCACGGTTTAATTCGCGGTTTGATTTGCGGAGTCACGGTTTAATTCGCGCTTTGATTAATTAATTCGCGATTTTTTCCCTCAAAGTGATGAAGAAGTTAATTAATTCGCGGGGTCGCGGTTTAATTCGCGGTCCAATTCGGGGGGTCGCGGTTTAATTCACGGTTTGATTAATTAATTCGCGATTTTTCCCCTCGAAGTGTTGAAAGGATTATTTAATTCACTGGTTAATCAATTTAATTCGCGGTTTTACGTTACAAAGGACCTTGTCGGTGACCTAGTCAATCCACCCCGCGAGGGGGTAAGTAAAGGGGTTAATTAATTCGCAGGTCGCGGTTTGATTCGCAGATTAATTCTGCAGATCACGGCTAAATTCGAGGATCGATTAATTAATCAATTAGTACACCCGAACTTCTCAGTACACTCCCACGAGGGGTGAAAGGGTTAACTAATTCGCTGCTTTAGTTTACTGTAGAAATCACAGAAGGGACTCCTCTTCTTCAAACATTGACATCTGGCTCCACTTGACATTTTCCAGACATGTCTGAACTTGAGTTTGCCGGTATTTTCTCGGTTGCCGTCCCCCCTTCGTGTGAAATTGCTGTTGATAACGATATCGATGTATAAATATTTATTTTAAAAAGAAGGGTTCAGAAGGGGAGGGAGGATATATATATGCAAAGAATTTTCGCCTGAACTTAAGATTATCAGTCCTTTGATGGTTACTGCTCGTAGAAACAAACGTTATTAATAATAATGTAAAACAATTATTTATTGAAAAAAGAAAGGTTTAAGAGTGGGGGATTTATGTATACAAACGAAAAAATTCCCGCACACATCATCAGTTCATCTTGTCGCTCTCCATGAAGGACAGCTTCAAACGACGGGAATTAACCAAACGTTTAAAACTTCTCCTGAAAAACATTCAAGAAATGAAACAAGTTATACAGTACCGAAGTGACATCAAAATACTCTGCTCCAATCTGCAGAAGACTCGAATTTAAGCTTAATTATCATACCCACGTGAAAAAAAAATCATTATGGATTTCAACAAAATCAACATTGTAGCGCAAATGAAAAATCTTCCTCTTATCAAACTGGCGGATCTGGAAGCTGGAGCATTTTATACCATCACTGCAGCTCGCAAAGTGGAGACAAAGTATGGAGTTGGTGTTATTCTTCATCTCTCAGATACAGTTTTTGTGAATAATCGACTGGCCAAGTATTTCGCTGAAAATCCCAAGATGTTCGAGAATTTCCAACAACATATTGAAAAGGGCTCCCCAACGTTGGAATATCTAGGTGGGAAATACAACAATCTTCGCCTACATCCTGATTCAAACGTAAAAATTGAAAATAAAGTAGATGAAGCAAATTTCAATGTGATGAATACTATTGCAGAGTTCAAAGAACTNTCTTAGTGAAAATATCTGAATTGAAACGCAACTATTTATACACCATCACAGCTGCCTCCAAAGTCAAAACCAAGCATGGAATGAGTGTGATCCTCCATTTGAATAATGCTTATTCAGTTTTCCTCAACCGAAGGATATCAAAATTTTTCATTGATAATCCTAAAGAATTTGAAGATTTGCTGAATGAAATCAAGAAAGGTGCACCAAAATTGGAGTATTTGGGTGGTGAATACAACGAAATCAAATTGCATGCAGAGGATGAGGAGATTGTTGCTTAACTTACAAAATAAATAGAACAATATTTTCATTTTTTTCTTTATTGACAATTTTTTTTTACATAATGATTTTTATGATCATAACTAATGTAATAGTAGATAAGAAATACATGAATAAATATAATAATTAAACATATTTTGTTGTTTTTTGTGTATATGTTTTCTTACGAATTATTACATTTAACACAATCCCTCATCATAGGTGGTGGCCCATCAAAAGTATCACCCTCGACAGTCTGATAGTGCTCCAAACAACGTCTACATCTTTTGATGTACCAATCAGCTCTCATAGCATCAGTCAACTTGTCCCAACATGACATGCAGCGACGAAACTTATAAATGAATGTGGTCGATATGCAATATCTTCACAATCCATCAAATTTAAATTGTTTAATTTGTAGTAAATATTGAAGGATCGATCTACTGATCGTACTATTCTTTGCTTCATCATCCAGTTTTTGAGTAGCTCCACATTTTTTAAGGCACATGCCTTGTTGTCGTCTCTATAACTATGAAATAGACAAGTACGAGATGGTAAATCTTTGAATTTGACTAATGATGGGCAATCATCGAAAATTTCTTCAATGTCAACTACTAACGGTGCTAATACAGGACCAGAAATTTTTTTCAACCACTCTTTTTTCTCTTCACCTTTCACATAAATTCTACCAATATGTTCCCACTTTTGTACTAATTGTCCAACTTGCTCGTATAATCTATTCCCATAGTTCCAGGGTAATCCATGATGACGCTCAAGCTACAAAGCTACCCTTCTATACTTCGCTGATAAACTAGAGAATCTCCATGGGGGCTTGAAAAACCAAACGTTAGGGTATCCTACACCAGAATCCAAAACTGTGTATCCGAATTCTTTCACGATGAACTTGTTGGAGAGCGTTTGGAAACCTCGTACGTCCACGAGCATCTCCATCGCAACTGATGAGATATTTCTATCGTCATGAGAATTTATACCCCTTTCGCCCCTCCTCCTTAGATNTGATGATTGAAAGTTTGAATACACGTCATATAGTATCGAATACTGATTTTTAGTCATGTCTACATCCAAATTTCCATATGGATAACGTTGGGAATTTAGGAATAATTTCACATCGATGATACTACAATGATCAAAATTGCTAGCATTTTTCTTATTTCTATTTTTTCGATCTGTTTGGAAGCCTAGAATGACATAACGTGGTTTTTCAAGCTGAGTTGCGGTTTTCACCGTCCACACGTGTTTTGTTGTCGCTGGAAGCATTGGATAGTCATATATTTCCCATGATCTGAAGCTCATCGATATTGCAGGATCTTTCTGGATGAAACTGAGCAACTCAATCTTCTTAGTATCCGATAATGTTACATATGGAACCGTNAAATTGTTTAATTTGTAGTAAATATTGAAGGATCGATCTACTGATCGTACTATTCTTTGCTTCATCATCCAGTTTTTGAGTAGCTCCACATTTTTTAAGGCACATGCCTTGTTGTCGTCTCTATAACTATGAAATAGACAAGTACGAGATGGTAAATCTTTGAATTTGACTAATGATGGGCAATCATCGAAAATTTCTTCAATGTCAACTACTAACGGTGCTAATACAGGACCAGAAATTTTTTTCAACCACTCTTTTTTCTCTTCACCTTTCACATAAATTCTACCAATATGTTCCCACTTTTGTACTAATTGTCCAACTTGCTCGTATAATCTATTCCCATAGTTCCAGGGTAATCCATGATGACGCTCAAGCTACAAAGCTACCCTTCTATACTTCGCTGATAAACTAGAGAATCTCCATGGGGGCTTGAAAAACCAAACGTTAGGGTATCCTACACCAGAATCCAAAACTGTGTATCCGAATTCTTTCACGATGAACT
>NW_021680587.1:140630-143931 GCF_001412515.2 Diachasma alloeum
ACTCCTCCGCTTATCGGGTTGTAATGTACTACTCGATCGTGCAAAATGAGACAATAAGCAGCAATTTCAGGAGAAAAACTTATTTTTGTTTCAAACTCCAGGGGGACATCCGCAGGTCCAAATTTCAAGGATTCATTTTGTTTAGAGCAATCAATGACTACCAGGGGTGTAATCGCTGCAAATTGTGCTTTTGTCAATAATGGATTATTCGCTTGTTGATCATAATATGATGATTGAAAGTTTGAATACATGTCATATAGTATCGAATACTGATTTTTAGTCATGTCTACATCCAAATTTCCATATGGATAACGTTGGGAATTTAGGAATAATTTCACATCGATGATACTACAATGATCAAAATTGCTAGCATTTTTCTTATTTCTATTTTTTCGATCTGTTTGGAAGCCTAGAATGACATAACGTGGTTTCTCAAGCTGAGTTGCGGTTTTCACCGTCCACACGTGTTTTGTTGTCGCTGGAAGCATTGGATAGTCATATATNAGCTCTGACTAAAACCAACACATGTTTCACATTGACCATGATTTTCCGATGATCTTCAACAAATCCCAGCAACATGCCCAATGGGATGGAGATGTCAAAGCAACCATTGCCATCAGTTAAACGTAATTTCTCTTGCACACCCAACCATCCGGCATTTTCCATTGAAATACTTTGATTTGGTGTTAATGACACGAGATTTTTCATGAGAGTAGTAATCCCCACGTTCTTCACTTTATCAATTTCAATAGCATTAATTTCATAGCGGATATCTTGGAATAGATGACAAATGGCGTTATTTACGAAGCTTGTAGTTGCAGAGATGTCATTTTCCGATTTGAGCAATTTACCCATGATGTACAAGTAACTTTTACTTGGTAAAATACAGAGATCTTGATTTTGTGCAGTGATGCAAATTTTATCGCTATTATCCAGTGCTGTCGAGGTATATGGATGATGTGCATGGATCTCATAGTGAGCGATGGAATCTTCAAACACCGGAGGGAGTTTGATATTCAGGCTTTCCTCCATGGTATAAAACAGGCGAATAAGATTTTTACGTGACAAAAACGTTTTTTTCACTTTTTCTTACGGCCACTCCGAGACTCTTGAGAAACTTCACGTTCTGAGGTGTTAACCTCTTGAAACCAGCACGCGAAGTGATTAAAGCGAGGCATGATTGGGGGCTTTTATAGGAGTAGCCAATCTTACGATTATATATTATGCCCATGATTATACAATAGATTTGATGTGTAGCCTAGTCCCCGTCTTGATCAATGATTCGGAGTTGTCAATCGGTTATCGTTTTTACAGACACTGGTAAATAAATAACTTGCGATGGTACTTCGACAATTTTATATCCAGGGGGCACCACAGGAACAAATTCATGAATTGGATGAACTTTATCACTGTTGTTGTATGCTCCAGTGGTGATATTACATTCCACTGGTAGAGCGTTTACTTTGAGAATGGCTACAGGCTGATCAGACTGATGAGTTTTATGGGCCTCTAAAACCCTAGGGGTAAAACCAAGGAGACGACCGATCGAATTTGCAGGCCTCAAGCCCAAATCCTTATTACATGACACTTCACTCCGTAATGTGTTATTGTTACTTCTGATTTTGATATCAATATTATCCTTTTCCACACATCTTGCAATAAATTTTGAGATATCATCGATCTCATAACTTCCCGTCGGAATGGTGAGGATTGTATCACCTATGGAATGGAATTGAAAGTCAAAATTTCCACAAGTCCAAGAACATAATTCTTCTGAGGAGAAAGTTCGATTGGTGGAAAATACTTCACCTCCAACACAGATGCTACCCCTGAGATTGTCAATGTGAATGAATCACCCATTATTTCTGAACATCGACTAAGTAAATGTCATCAACGTTTGCTCTTATATAGGCATCCATTGAGAAATGCCAAACATAAATGTCCACAATTGAAGGTATTCCAGTTCTGGAAACGTTCGTGATTATATTTTATGCTACCAACTCCAAGGTAATTGAAGAGTTCTGTGGGAGGTTGCAGGTTCCCGGAGCTATCGAAATAGGTAACATCATTCCCCACTTTCTTGTAGGCAACCCAATGAGTTCCTGTTTGATGGCTACTCTTGTACCGTTGAGTGCCGTTCTAATAGCATCATGTTACCCATTATTCAATTTGATTGACTTCTTGGCAGCTTGATGATTGCCCCAATTGTGACTCGCTTTTTAGGTTTCCCTCTCCTCTTCTTCTTAACCACACGTTTTTTCACCCCCATACCTGATTTTTTCTAATCTTCATGACAATGGCTGATTTTTTCACACCCATGCCTAATTTTGTTTTAGCTTTCATAGCGTTCGTTACCAATAAAGCAGCTGCCTTTTCCCCCACACTGGCATCTGAGGCTGAAACACGTTTCCAAGCTTCTTCTGCAAGCAATTTATCAGCTTCGTGTCGTATTGCAATATTCTGAAGATTTTTTGAGTAGGCAATGTCATGCACCTTACAAGCAGCATCGAGTGGATTAATCCCAGGATTTCCTCGAGCTAATCTTTTCGCCAATTTCGTGCCTGATCCACAGTACTGGTAGCCTGGCAAATGCAATTCANAGGATCTCCTCGAGCTAATCTTTTCGTTAATTTCGTGCCTGGTCCACAGTACTGGTAGCCTGGCAAATGCAATTCAACGGGAAGATTGTTGATGACGTTGTTCAACAATCCTTTCCCCTTTTTGCTAGCGCGCGATCTGTGCACAATCATGTCTGAAGCGGAACTGACTAATTTTTGCTATAAAACAATCAATTTATAGGTTTTTGCCGCAGTTGTCATAAAGATGGAGTTCAGTACACATCTCAGCGGTTTACCCGTCATTAATTTCGATTCAGTAGCTGTGAAAGATACCAATAAACCGAAACGTCACGGCCAATTGTTACCAAATACAATTCGCGCGATTTTCTGTGGCCCATTANTCATAAAGATGGAGTTCAGTACACATCTCAGCGGTTTACCCGTCATTAATTTCGATTCAGTAACTGTGAAAGATACCAATAAACCGAAACGTCACGGCCAATTGCTACCAAATACGATTCGCGCGGTTTTCTGTGGTCCATCAAATTGTGGGAAAACTAATGCCCTACTGAGTCTCATAATTCATCCTAATGGTCTCAGGTTTTCGAATATTTATGTGTATTCAAAGTCCCTCAATCAACCCAAATATCAATTTTTACAAAGTTTACTGGAACGTCTGGATGACATGAAATACTATCCAAGCTTAGACAATGAGGAAGTTGTCTCGGTAGATAATGCAAAAG
>NW_021680587.1:143956-162912 GCF_001412515.2 Diachasma alloeum
TGCTACCAAATACGATTCGCGCGGTTTTCTGTGGTCCATCAAATTGTGGGAAAACTAATGCCCTACTGAGTCTCATAATTCATCCTAATGGTCTCAGGTTTTCGAATATTTATGTGTATTCAAAGTCCCTCAATCAACCCAAATATCAATTTTTACAAAGTTTACTGGAACCTCTTGATGACATGAAGTATTATCCATTCTCAGACAATGAGGAAGTTGTCTCGGTAGATAATGCAAAAGAGCATTCACTGTTCATATTCGACGATGTGGCATGCGAGAAACAAAATAATATCAAGGCATATTTTTGTATGGGAAGACATTATAATATTAACAGTTTTTATTTGTGTCAGTCATACGCTCGCATCCCAAAACATTTGGTGCGTGACAATGTCAATTTTCTCGTATTATTTAAACAGGATGAAATGAATTTGAGACATATTTATAATGATCATGCGAACACAGATATGTCATTCGAGAAATTCAAAGAATTGTGCTCAGCCTATTGGAAAGACAATTATAGTTTTCTAGTTATCGATAAAGATAGTGACGTTGATGGGGGTCGATATAGGAAAAATTTCGATTGTTTCATTCGAATAAATAACAGTTGTGGGAAGAAGAAGTAAACATTTGTAAGATAGATTCCAGCGAGTCAACATGCCTCCCCACAAGGGTGAATTGTCCATACAGCTTTTATGTCAAATTTCCAATGCACGAAAAGCTATTCAACGAAAACATAACCTGTTGAAATTAGGCAGAGAGAATGTTGATGAAGCAATGAATGATGTTCTCAAACGCATTGTGAGACCACTTCAGGAATTAGTCGTTCGAAAAGTGAAATCATTCGATGGCAGTAGACAAAAACTTGAATTGCCTGATGATAGAAAGCAATCCATTGATTACAAAAATCAAGGAAAACTCAGATATAGGAGTACTTCAAAGACACCAAAGCAGATTGATTTTGTCGCGTAGAGATGCCTCTGAAGACAGTTATGGGACTACAGCTGACGATTCTTCATTTGATTACACTTTGAATGAGACTATCATTCCATCCGTAGGAAATTCACATGATGCTACTATGCTTCCAGCCGTTGGCAGCTCGCGCATTCTGAGTGATCTGAGTAATCGATATTTTTTCGAAGTATGCGTGGGCTGAGCCCATAAAAAAAAATGCTCAGGATGTTACGAGAGANGTAATGTCTGGTGACTGGTGCCTGGTGGCTGCTATCTGGTTTCTCGTGTCCGATATACGATACCTGGTGTCTAGTATTCGGTGTTTCGCCTCTGGTGTCTGGTGGCTGGTGTCTCATGTGTGATGTCTGGTGAATGGTGTTTGGTGTCCTNAAAAATGCTCAGGATGTTACGAGAGATATGAGTTCCATTCTCCAACGGGGGCATGTGCCGAAACATTTGCATGTTGATGGTGGAAAAGAATTCTACAATTCTGAATTTCGAGCATTAATGAAAAAATATAATATCAATTTATATTCCACATATAATATCAATTTATATCCACAGTGTAAAAAAGATGAGCAATCATCCGTAACAANGTCTCATGTGTAATGGTTGGTGACTGGTGTCTGGGGGCTGGCGTTTCGTGCCCGATGTATGATATCTGGCGTCTAATGTTTGGTGTCTCGTATCCAGTATCTGGTGTTTGGTTTCTGGTATCCGTATACAGTTTTAACGATAAGGGGATACGTGATGTATAGGCTTTCATGTCTGATGTCTTGAGCCTGGTGCCTGGTGTTTGATGTCTGATTTCTGGTGTCTCATATATGATATCTGGTATCTGGTGTCCAGTGTCNAGCATTAATGAAAAAATATAATATCAATTTATATTCCACATATAATATCAATTTATATCCACAGTGTAAAAAAGATGAGCAATCATCCGTAACAATATTTTTTGCAGCAGCAGTGGGAATATTTTTTCTTTGGCTTATAGCATTATTTATGATCCTGAATTCCNCATATACTGTCGTAACGATAGGGGGATACTTGATGTATGGGCACTCGTATCTGGTGTCTGGTGTCTTGAGTTTGGTGCCTGGTGACTGGTGTTTCATGCATGGTGTCTCCTGTCCGATGTATGATATCTGGTGTCTAGTTTCGCATGTCTCGTATCTAGTGTCTGGTGTCTGATGTGTAATGTCTGGTGACAGGTGTCTGGTGTTTGACTTCTCATGCCCGTATACTGTTTTAACNCTCACTTCTGTAAATACACATATACTTACATACATACTGACACATATACACATACATACACACTTCCGGAGTTATTCACGCTGTATTTTTTATTTTCCATGTTGACAATTCAAAATACGGTGTGAATAACACCATGGAATGCAATACAGACTTTACCTCCACGTGGTGCATTCTGGGTAACGCTGAANTCTGATGTGTAATGTCTGGTGACAGGTGTCTGGTGTTTGACTTCTCATGCCCGTATACTGTTTTAACAATTAGCGTGGCTAATCACCCTACTGCGTGAACCACTTAGCAGAATTCACACAGATAAGGATTCAGGACTAACGCAGATAGTATTTTTAGAGTGGAAGGTGGGAGGCGGGGAGTCTTGTCCTTCATTCTGAATGATTCACGCAAAATTCGCAGCAATCACGAAAGTGATTCACGCAAGCCATGCGGGAANTATTGTTAAGCTTTTTTGATCGTTTTATCGATTTTCGTTTACTTTTAAGTGGTCTAATGGTTTTAAAATTGAAAAACTACTGTTGATATTTCTTTTTTTTGTTGATAAATTATTTCGTAAAAATTTATAATTTATAATCAATAAATTTAANGAATTCATGGAAGAACCGCAGCGTGAATGCGATGAATGCCATGAAACATTTCGTAACTCACAGAGATAGTCATCCCCAGATGACTAGCTGATTAATTCAGNTCGTAAAAATTTATAATTTATAATCAATAAATTTAAAAAAGTCATATGGAAGATATCATATTTCATCATTTTTATCAATAAAATGGTTCATATCGGGAGAACTAATCGAGATGGAAGTTTTTGACNTTGAAACGTCAAGGGGGAGGGGAGGGAGTGAGGGGGCAATCTGTCGAGTTACACAGATGATTCTAGTTAGTGATGCAAGTGTACGTACAGAATTTCTTCAGATTAGAGTGATCCACGAACGATGTTCTCTATTCCGAGTTATTGACGAAAAAATCGTAGCATTCTCGGATTCTCGCAGATGAATAGGATGGAACATGGGGGTTCCCGCAACCCACGCATATCATCTTGANTGTTTCAACGATAGGGGGATACGTAATGGATAGGCATTTGTATCTGGTGTCTGGTGTCTCGTGTCCGATTTATGATGTCTGGTGTTTGGTGTTTGGTGTCTGGTGCCTCACNATGATCCTAGTGATTTACACAAAAGTGAGTGGAGTTCTTCACACAGCGTTTGTATAGATAAGAGTGATGCGCACAAAATGTTTAAGATTCTCAGTGTTTCACGCAATACCCGCAACAATCACGCATATGAACGGAACAGAACAGGGCTTCACGCAAGCCATGCGGAACTCACGTAGGCAATATGTATGCAGAATTCCTATGGATCAGAATCATAATTTACGTAGGATGGTCTTCATCATGAATGATTCCCGCAAAACTCGCGGCAATCACGCAGGTGAATGCAATGGGAAATAGGGATTCACGCAAGCCATGCGGAACTCACGTAGGCAATATGTATGCAGAATTCCTATGGATCAGAATCATAATTTACGTAGGATGGTCTTCATCATGAATGATTCCCGCAAAACTCGCGGCAATCACGCAGGTGAATGCAATGGGAAATAGGGATTCACGCAAGCCATGCGGAACTCACGTAGGCAATATGTATGCAGAATTCCTATGGATCAGAATCATAATTTACGTAGGATGGTCTTCATCATGAATGATTCCCGCAAAACTCGCGGCAATCACGCAGGTGAATGCAATGGGAAATAGGGATTCACGCAAGCCATGTGAGACTCACGTAAGTGATCCTGGTGATTCACACAAGAATGAGTAGAGTAATTCGCGCAGTACTTATCCAGGTTGGAGCGATTCACACAGGATGTTTCCTATTCTGGGTGATTCACGCAGAGNTCTGGTGTCTAGTGTTTGGTGTCTCGTCTCTGGTGTCTGGTGTCCGGTGTTTCATGTATAATGGCCGGTGACTGGTGTCTCATGTGTAATGGTTGGTGACTGGTGTCTGGGGGCTGGCGTTTCGTGCCCGATGTATGATATCTGGCGTCTAATGTTTGGTGTCTCGTATCCAGTATCTGGTGTTTGGTNAGGATGTTTCCTATTCTGGGTGATTCACGCAGAACCCATAGTGTTCATGCAAATGTTCATGGACATGGATGGATCCTCAGATGACTAGATGAGTATTTCATGCATGAGCTGTAGCATTTACGCAAACCAATTCAATGTAGCATAGAAGTTCAGGACTCATTGGAATTACACTTTGAGAGGTGAATAGGAAAGGGAGGGAGCGAGGGGACAATCTATCGAGTTGCACAGATGATAGTAGTCAGTAACGAAAGTGTACGTACACAATTTATTCTGTCCGATGAAACCCAGAGGAGGGGTATATGCTTTCGGTAAGGCCTAATTTGAATTCCAATTTTCTTTCTTCGCACACATCTTTGAGAAATCGTATAGAAAAAACAATTATTGTATTTTTTACGGAAATTGAGTTATGGAGAATGTTCCAACGGAGCCTTTTTCTACTCAATTATCTCAATTCCTCATAAATTGCAAAGTAATGAATGATTTCGAGGAAGTAACTAGTTGGGGTATGAATTCCCTAATGACCAAAAGGAAAAATCTGTTGGCACCCATTTCTGCGTTCTGCTTGCGCATCTGTTACCGATGGAAAGTATGTCTTGTGCGCCAAAGATTTGACTTCAGGATAGCCTTATTCAACAAAGTCATTGTTTGAGAATGATATAACTCTCTCAATCCAAAAAATGTTGTTGGGGAGCGAGGGGGAATTTGAGTAACAGAATTAAAATTTCGTTGCTTCATTATTTTATGCCAGGTATACGCCCAAACAATTTTTTAATGATTTCTGATCAACTAGTCATTTCCAAATTATGAAAATGCTTCCCTAAAATTTCCCAAATGATTTCCAAATTATTCCATGCATTGGTTTTGAGATATAGTTGATTTGTTCGCCAAGTATACGGCGGTGCTAATCTCTTACTAAAGTATCTCTAGCGTTTACTACAGGGAAGATAGGGAACGAGCAGTCTAGGTATTATACAATCGTCAACAAAAGTTCTGTCCTTTTAAAGATGTTTATCCAAAATCGCAATGACTAAAAAAAATTGACTTTTTTAAACTGCGAGATGAAGTTATTCCTTTTACTTTGGTAAAAATTTCAATCCACCAACCCATGCTCATTATTCAGAAATAATATAGACAAAATGTTATAAATGCATGCGCTAACATGCGCTTATATGGGATAGAATCATTCGAATATTTCCTCTGTTTACCCCGGTACCCCAGATTTTTCTCTGGCCATTCGATTCAGTATAGTTTTGCACATTACCTCCTATTTTTATTTGTATTTTTAGAGTCTTGTAGTAAGTGAAATATCAATTTGAACATAAATCCCATAAGAGCCCGTGTATCAGAAAAAATTTGTCTAATCATTCCTGCCGAGACTATTGCGATTCATTTCTTTTTAACATCAAAAATGTTAGTTTCATATGGTAGGCTATCAGCCATAAAAATTACAACATTTTCCTTGAACATGGAACAATTCACATTTACCGGCACTGGCTAAACATCCTTAAGGAATTTATGGCATGGTCAGGGGTAGTCGAAAGAAAGTCAAGAAATTGATGATTTTTTTAAAATGCATTCTTTGATTTTTTCAAAACCCCTATGCAGAAAAAAAATTAAAAAATAGAAGAAAAGTCAACATTTTTCTGAAACTTTGCAATTGGGTCGAGTTTTTATAGAGGAAAATTCAAAAATAAAATTCAAAAGGCCTATGAGAATTGTTTAGACATAAGAATGGAAAAACCAATAAAAAATAGGAATTCTGCGTGCGCAACTTGAAAAAGCGACAACGTCGAGGTTAGAAATCGTAGAGGGGTAAGCGTGGCAAATACGAATGGAGTTGTGATGACACATTTCGCTATGGGAAAGGACATAGTAGCTGAGTGAATCAGTGCTGCCAACTCGTACCTCGAACGACACGACGTTGTCGCTTTTTCTCTCCACATTAATTATTTTCCAATTTTTCGAAAGAGTGGTTATAAAAATAAGAGAAGGTTGAAATATGTGGGGGGGAAAAATGAAGAAGTGATTAAAAACATATTTTAAACACAAAAGTTTTCGATATATATTTAAAAATTCCAATCGAAAACTCGGTTTTTTGGGGCAGCGATTGGTTTTCTGTAAGAGAACAATAGATCCTCCTCCGTCTCACCTCCATAAATTCCTGCCTAATACATGCCCACTCCGCCATAAATTCCTTAACCTTAACTGAGTGGGGGATCATTGCCAATGAGGAATTAGGGATACTTTTGATTGACCAATCACATGCCACACTCAGTTCAGGCTAGTAGGACAGAATTTATGTTGACGATTGTATGTCTACAGTTCTCTTACAAATTTTGCGCGCTTTCGGATGTCACACAGGTCTGCCTATCCGGGTTTCCTTTGCTTCGGTTGTTTTCAAGGTTCTCTCACCCGAGAGCGAAATAGTACATTTCATGCCCGAGCCTTGGAAAACAGATCACCGTCCCCTAGGTGCAAGATTGCCTTCCGAGCCGACGGTGACGATGGCAAGCACGTGAGGGACAGTGATATGTTTTCCATGGCGAGATGTGAACATTATTTTATGATACAAGTGAAGAAAATGGAACTTTTTTGCACGCTTCGCGCGCAAATGACCGATTTTTCCTCACCAGTATCATAAAATATCGTACGATACACGTAAAAAAAGTACTTCCTGACGAGTGTGATTACAGATCTCGCCTTCGGCTCGGCCTGTAACTCTCACACTCGTTAACAAGTACTGTTTTTTACTTGTATCGTAATATACTATTTCGTGTCACTAGACCTGAAAAACGGCTGTTTTGCACACCTGCACGTTTGCAGATCTACACAGCCCTCTCCTACACATGCGATCCTACACACTTTAATTCTACACGGGTTTGTTCTACGCCAACATGATTCTTGCAACACACTGATTTACACAGAGCAAAGTAACACATGACATTTTTTCACATGTTTAGCTACACTGATCCTAGTACCATCGGCACATCCGTAACTACACTTGGAAATAACACACTGAGAGAAAAAGCTACTCCTGCCGACAATCATCTAATTACGCTTGAAACTATAGCTAATGTTACCGTCGATCACATAGAATATATGAACTCAACTTATACTGTGATGGGAAAAGTCAAATAATTGTTTCTGATGAAATATGATTTTTTCATGCATAGAATATTAATGATTCTGCAATAGATATGTAGATGCTTGATGGGCACTGCCAATTTCTCCTCAAAAATATTAATGTTTCATCCAGGACGAACGATTGCCCTATGCATTTTTATATATTGGGATACTATACCAATGTTTCATCTTGAATTTTAATGTTTTTGACTGAAAAATGAATCTATTGAAATATAAAAAATACTACATCTATTGAAGATATTCATCATTGCCGGATATATTCTAAAAAATCTCCACTAACATGTATGATACACTGACGGGTCATTTGTCATTTCTGATACTCTAAACCAATCTCAAGATAACGTACAGTTATTTCTTCATAAACGAATCATATGTTGCAATGATTCTTAGTAATATTCGGTCAAATTTTTATATTCGTGAAAGTAGAAAAGAATGCTGCCAGGATGAAATACATCATGTGGACATCAGTTCAAGGCGAATTTCATGCAGCTCCATATGCGGAAATTTATATGGGGACTATTTGGTATTATCACGTGTGTTCATAAGTTTTAGTTGCAGTAACGAATATATTTGCTCAGGCAAAGAGCTGTGTTAAGACCATACTCTTATCATGGATCCTAACGAGGATTTGTTCATGATGAGTAATATAACGTCTTCAGGAAAAATTTGTTTGTTTCGTCATCAGCTTAGCGCTATTCACTGTGAGGGAGTATGGTTTCGCGGAGTTATCCTTTAAAGTTTTCTCAATGTTTACATGGCGTTGTAGTGATTCTCTCATTCTTTCGTTGGAGAGAAATCATTGTCCAGCCAACACAATAAAATTGAATAAGGAGCAATTATGTTCTGAAGTGCAAGTGAACTGATTTCAGTCCACTTATGAATGTATCTGCAGTGAAACTCGACTGTCTTCCCTCAACAATTCCTAAAACGCAAATGGACTAATAGAATTACCTGTGCACAATACATAAATTTCAGTGACGATGGAATAGGGAGAGTCAATCAAATAAACTTTTAGACGAAATATATTTTTATTGCTATTAGTAACTAAGTTCTTCCTGAGAACATTGAAATTGTTTTCTGTGAAGAGGTGAACAGTATTCATCTGAAACAATTTCTTCTTGTCTTAAACATATTTTATATTCCTGAAATATAAATTTTGCAGTTGGTGAATTATTATTATTCCTCCTGAAAGGATAGTCATTTCACATAATTCCATTTTGTACTTGCAAATATGGACACGAATACAGTTGGGTACAGAAAGAGTGAATATACATGTCTGTGTTCGACAAATAATTCAGCTGCAAATGCTACGTAAAAAACTCCGACATCAGAACGAGAACATTGAAAATCTTCATAATATGCAAATACGCAAATGACAATCACCTCCTATAATATTCATAATAAAATTTTCAACTTAAAATTAACCGTCAGTGCGACGTAACGTTCACCCTTCCATCACAAAACTTGCGAATTTTCAATAGATAATCAGACCAGTATCCAACGCATCCTTAAACAGTATGAATCCCATGTTTTTTCTATGGAAACTTCTCAGAAGCGTATTTGAATTAATCACGCCAATGGAACATAACATTTACCATCCGGTAATAAATGAATCGCGAGAGGTTTATACGCAACAAGATTCTTTTGTGAAACCCATCCCCACTTAGTACCCTCAATGACTTCAAAACTTTGGAGATGTTCGTTAAAACAATCTGTCTCAAACGTTGAATATACCAAAATAACTTCCGGGTCATCATTTTTACTTAATAAAATATACTCAATTTTCCCGAAGGAACGATCATTATCACTCGACTTATCTAGATGAATACATTGTTTTGATTCGTAATGAGTACCATAAATTTTTATCCATGATGGTGTCAAACACTCTTCTGTTAGTTCAGGCACGATAGTGGCTGATATTTCTAATAACTGGGGTACATCAGAGATTTTTGTGGCAATTAAAGGGCCCCTTGACGATGAGAATCCACTATTGTTATAAAAGCGGTAACTTTGTGTCACCTGATGACTCATGGCAATCGTGTGAGCAGGATTCATTCTTGAAGTTGTTGCGTTTGCAATTTTTTTAAATTCTTGATGTTTGCTTTCGAACCTGTTGGTTGCATAAATTTTGAAGGGGCCCATTAATTCCCTCAATCGCCAATAATGCAATGCGAAATGGAACTTGGGGGTCAACAGTAAATCACATAATTCCATGTAGAGCTGGTAATGTCGAGATAATAATTTTTCACCACGAGCACCCTCACCACTATCGCAGACTGGATTACTGATTATAAGAGTGATCTGGCGAAGCAAAAGGTACAACTGCCATTCTTCATTTCCTATAGGTACCAGATCACCCACTAGCAAAGCAAGGGAGTGAACGAGTGTTGCCATTTCTGAAGCGGATAGCACCAAGTTTTTCTTTTTTAAAGCAGTCTCGGTTATTGGAGGTGGTCTATTTGTGCCCTGACTTGAACCAAAATTATGATATTTTAAACGCCAATTGAGAGTTTTTAAGGAAAAAAATTTATGTTTGTAAATTAAAGTTTACAGAATGCGACCCATTACGTATCGATGGATCCCCTCTTTAAAGTCGTGATCATAATCCACGCATACATTTGTAATTGAGTCATAACTCGGTAATTTATTAAATGCGCACTCGTCAATGATCCCCTTCGAACGAGTCTCCAAGTTTTTCTTATAATTTGCAGGTGTCCTAATTAATTTCGCATTCTCTTTTGTTTTTGTTTGTCTGCTTTTTTTGTCAGCTAAACATATTCTACATATAAATTCTGCATTGAAACCTGTTGATAACCCTAAAAGTGTGTGCTGGCTAAGATTATCGCCAATGATAGACAACAGAGCAAAATGTACAGTGATTTTTTTATCATCAACGATAATCTCCAGACCATTTTCCTCCAATTCTATCAATTGTTTTATAATATTGGAATATATCAATTTGTTACCGACTTCTTTTGCATCTAGAGTGTTATGCAGCTGTGCCAAAAAAATGTTGTGTAATTGACCTCGGTATTCAGGAGGAAGACATGCAATTGTGAAATAAACTGCCCCAATCTCATTTATTCGATGATGGGATCCAAGAGGATTATTAATCTCCGCATCATCCTGATACAACAATAGGGGTAATACTAATCGATTTGGATATTTAGTTTCAATGGCTATCCAAACTGGACACTGGATTGGCGACGTGATCTCAGTACTTTTTTTACACGTATCGATGTGCTTTATTATTGTTGTAAAAACGTTGGGGAACTGTAAAAACTTTGTCAAAACCTCTTTTATTGGAACTATTTCAATTTTTATGCTTATTTCTTGGGTTTTCTGTTTCTTATTCTGTCTTCTTACGCCAATAGAGTGTTTCACAACTATAGATTGAGGTGGAATGAAATTAGTTGAAGCTTCAAAATATTTCTGGGTTCTGTGTTCGGTTTTGAAATCAGCAAACAAATTTGCGACAATCGTGGACGCGTTTTGAAGATGAGTTTGGCTCTCATCACTATGTGATTGGTTTAAGACTTCAGAGAGAATTAAATTATTCAGGGCACCCACGTCATTTATAATTTGAGTCGCACGCGATCGAGGTAAATTACCGACACAGCAATAGCACTGTGAACGTTTAAACTGAAATTATTATAATTAAAAAAAGGTTTCGATGAAGTTGAAGGTTGTTCGAGTGCTTCAGACTTTTCTAAATTTGAAGAACCACTTTCGACCAATAAAATGTGAGTCTTCCGCATCTGATGGCGAGGATATTTCTCGATGATTTCTTATTAAATGTTTTTTCTATCCATAAAACTCATGGTACTTCCACTTGCAATGACAACGCTCGAAACCATCTCTCTTTAGAACATGGTGGTTTTCTTTTCTGTGCTAAAAAAAAACAACTTCATCAAATTCTACCCCGCAAAAAGGACACGCATGAATCATATTGACAGTGGTGAAAACAATGTTTAAAGAATATTTATGGTGGCTAGTTACTTCTGCCTCTCATTGATGGCAGTGTTGATTGCAGCAACGAGTGAAGCCAGACTTGGGATAGCTTGCTCCCCCTCTATAACTGTTTGATAAAGTCCTAGTTGTATCAACATCCACAGATGACGACTGGCTGCAGGATAATGAACGTCGAAGACATGAAATAACTTGAAGCAGTAGTCCAATGCTAGTTTCATCGACGGAAGAGAGTATGAAGTGTCATCCACAGTAACCCAGAAAGCTGTTGGCCGATTCTGAGGCCCAACAGCTACTACATAAGGCTGCACTGATGATCTGCCAGCTCTTTCTATTTTCTCTTCCTTCACGTTTTGCAGTTCTGCCTCAGTCTGAAATAAGAGTACCAAGATGGGGGGATTTCAATTTTTAAGATTTTTAGTTAAGAAGATGTTTTTGATTATTTTTATCATCCGGATATGAGTTTGATATTAGATGAGACTCTCATCCTCCAAGAGTGAAAACGAAAAAATTTTGGAAGGGACCGTTCGCCAGATGACTAGAATTTAGGAAATTTTCAAACAATAGAAAACGTATCTCAAAAAATATAGAAAATATTTAATATTAGTCAATATGATCCAAGAGGGCCGAGTGGGCCCAATAAAGATGCGGAGGCCATCATACAAAAAAATATTTATCGTCGCATTAAAATCAAAGGAGCGTTAAAGCTGCTTATACACAGCCCTTACGCCCCTTTGATTTCAATGCGACGATATACACATATATATAATCCAAGGGGAATAGTTTGCGATTCAATTTTTTTTGGAATTGAATGTTTTTCCATAGGAAAAAAGGGTTATGATTTTCTTTTATGATGATTTTTTTTCAACGATTTCTCATTATGATCTCTATCAGACACTTCTCACCCCCCCCCCTACATGAATGTTTTTTATTTACGGAAAACTGCTTACAATAATCTTCACTTTTATCTCACAATTTTTTTATTCAACTTCAACTTTTTCTTCCCACCCCCAAGACACTCCCTGATTTATTCCTACCCCTATTGGTGACGATCTAATTTTTTTATTAACCAACTTTTTATTTCATTCGAAGTTCTCCAGTATTTTTTTTAATCACAAAATTTTTCTTTATACTCTGTAGATACCCCCTGACCGATTCCCACCCCATTAGTGACGATCTAATTTTTTTATCAATAGTAAAAAAAATCTCTCGCCCGAATGCCGGATTTCGTTAGATCACAAAATTCCAAGTGTTTGAATAACAGAATTTTTTTTTAAATCACAAAATTTTTCTTCATATGCTTTATTTGGAAAATATGAAGAAAAAATTTGAGACTTTAAAAAAATTCCTGTTACTCGAAAACACAGGGTATGATTCATGCACGTAAGAATTGTACGCATTTATGGTTGTGCACAAATCTGATATTCGAATAACACGTGCACATTATCTTTTCTCATGTACACATTATATTCAATCACAAAATATTGAGATGTCAAGTTGTGCACAATGTCATTTTGTTGTGTGCACATGCGATGAATTGAGTATAAAAAATATGTACATTTAGAAAAGGGATAAATGTTGGGTGTAAATATTGTACACACACATTAATTAAAAATGGAGAGTTGTACACATTTATACTTTTACGCATGAGGAACAATTATCAGTTGTACACACATGTATTTTAAACGTTCACTAAAATACTGTGTGTAGTATTTTTTGTATACGCAAGTGGATGATAAATGAGCAAGATAGTTGTGCACAAAATATAGTGCAGAGCATATGACGGTGATAGCCGCAATTCGTGATTGGAATTTTCCTTTCATCGATTGCTTTGTTTTCTAATAACCGAGATATCTTCACGTTATTGGAAACGTCAGTTGTGACATATCGGAAGGATTTATCGCGTGTGTGAAACANGACGGTGATAGCCGCAATTCGTGATTGGAATTTTCCTTTCATCGATTGCTTTGTTTTCTAATAACCGAGATATCTTCACGTTATTGGAAACGTCAGTTGTGACATTTCGGAAGGATTTATCGCGTGTGTGAAACAGAAGTGAGATTTGACTGAAAGAGGTAAGTAATATTTTATTCAGAAAATATTGCATTAGATCTAGGTGTCCCAGTGCGCAAAACTTTATTTTAAATTTTATATTTGTAGCACAAGATGCTACGCTTAGCTAGAAGCCGGCTAAATACTGCCAAGTATTTTTACGATGGGTTTACCTATTACCTTGATCGCAGAGGCCTTGGAACGAGTTTTCGCTGTGCTCTGAAGAATGGCCAAAACTGCACAGCAGCTGCTTACGTGAACTCCCTCCATGACCTCCCCAGCCAACCTGTGTCCCTTTGGGGAGTCCACTCGCATCTTCCCGATCATTTTTTGCCGTTGAGGGAAAAATTTAAGGAGGAAGTTCTCCGATTAGCTGTCGAAGGGACCTGGGACGATCCCAAACAGATTTTCGATCGTGTAAAAAGCAAGGCAGAGTGAGTAGAAAAACAAGAAAAATCCTTAATAAATGCAAGTTTCCAAGATAATTAGAGAATGAGAAATCGATAATCATAAAAAAATCTAGGCTTGTATTTAGTCGTTGATATCTCAGGATTGGCTGAGTCAATTTCAAAATTTTTTGTCTCATTTCAAAGAACGATTCCTAGGCTTCAAACTGAGATGTCACTTTCGACAATCGAATAATTTTTACTTACGTTATCGGAGATTTACTATCTGTCTCGATTGATCGGGACTAATCTCAAAACTTTAAAATGAAATTTGTATTTTGTTTTTTATCTTGAATACCTCAGGATTGGCTGAGTAGAATCTGAAGAGTTTTCTCTAGGCTTCACAATGAAACCTGATTCATGAAGATCGAATCATTTTTGCTGAAGATATCGAAATTTAACGATTCGTCTTGAATCAGACACTTGATTGATCAGGATCAATCGCATGACTTCCAAATCAAATTTTCATCTCGGTTTTCATCACCGATATCTCAGGATTCGCTGAGTCAATTCTAAACAAGCAGGGTTTAGTCACATGTTTACGTAGGGTTTACTCACTGTTTTTTTTTCGTTATTTCGTTTTCTTTTTCATTAATTTTTATTATTTTTATTATTTAATTGTTACAAATTAAATTGGTAGTACGCTTCCGAATGGATTCATATCTATTCTTTCTCCATGACAAACAGTTTACTATATTTATTTTCCGTCCAGTTGGAGTGCTCATAACAATTGAATACCATAAACTTCAATTTAACTGTACGAGATGGATATTCAATAAAATAGGTTTAGATACAAAGTGGAATATCTCCAAAATTATCCATCTGATTCAGCCCATTTTCGAACTTGACCAGTTCATTACAGAGACGAAACTTCATGCCAAATTTCAAGTTAATGTATCAATTTTTAAAGAAACTAGAGGGAGAACAAACGTTGTTTTTCGAAAAAAAGAAAAATACAAATATCTCGAAAACTTTGCATGAACGGGTATACATATTTTGATTGATTGTGATAGGTGACATCAAGACGAGTATTTTAGGAGCAAAAAATTGAAATCGGCTGAATAGTTGTTGAGATATATGCAAAAAATCCTTCTAAATCAACTTGCGATTTCTCGAAAAAGGCTGGACTGATTCTGGTGAACTTCGTCACGGACTTAGTTGTCATCAATACTTACAATGTCACGAAATTTCAAATGTTTTGGAATAAGTTTAGCTGTTTATTCTTCCAATTTTCTAAAAACTGACCACTAGCTGACCATGCGCACACACGGACAGGGTGCTTAAATTGGGGTTTTTCACGTTTCAGACCATTCTACATCATTTCCACGCAAAATTAGAGAATCGAAAAATCGAACGATTGCAATGCTTCCATTCGGAAGTAAAATGGTATATTGTGTTTATTTTAAATCGTCTACTCGGGCAATTCACTCACACATATAATGATAGATGATAGATAATGATCCCGAGAATCATTCTGAGGTTTTTTTTTGGGGGGGGGGGGTATGTATGTGTGTGTTTGTGCATGCCTATTTGAGCAAACTTTTTGTCCAGGTTTTCTCTTAATCAAACGATCCGATTTGAATTTTTTTTCTTGGGATCGGTGTGTTTCTATAAGACTTCGGCCTGATTCGTTTTTGAACAAGATCGTTTCATCCGTTCTTTTCATTTTCCAAAAAAACTAGTGAAAAAACTACAAAAAATTACCTTTTTGCTTCCGGATGGAAGCTTTGAAATCGTTCGATTTTTTGAATCTCTGATTTTGCGTGGAAATGATACAGAATTTTCTGAAACGTGAAAATACGAAGTTTGAGCACGTTGTCGGTCTGTGCAACTGGTCAGCTGGTGGTCAATTTTTCGAAAATTGGAAGAAAAGAGGGCAAAAGTAAGTCAAAAAAATTTGAAATTTCGTGAGATCATAGGTACTAACGACGACCAGATCTGTGAAGTTTCAGCTGAATCGGTTCAGCCGTTTTCCAGAAATCACGGTTTACTTTTTAAGCTTTTCGCAAATATCTTAAAAACTATCCAACCGATTTCAATTTTTCTTATCGCAAAATACTCGTCTTGATGTTTTCTATGACAATCGATCAAAATATGTGTACCCCTCGGTACAAAGTTTTCGAGATATTTGCATTTTTACATTTTTCTCAAAAAATTTTGGTTCTCACTCTAGTTTTTTTAAAAATTGAAATATTCACCCCAAAATTTGCAGAGAGTTTCGTTTCCATACTGAAATTCAGGAGTTCGAAGATGGGCTGAATCGGATGAATAGTTCCGGAGATATTCGACTTTGTATTTAAACCTATTGTATTGAATATCTTGAAAACTATTCAATCGATTTCAATTTACTTCATCGCAAAATACTTGTCTTGGTGTCTTCTATGACAATCAATCAAAATATATGTACCCATTTGGAGAAAGTTTTCGATATATTTGCATTTTTACATTTTTCTCAAAAAATTTTTGTTCTCACTCTAGTTTTTTTTAATATTGAAATACTTACTTCAAAATTCGCATGGATTTTCCTCTCCACACTGAAATTTACGAGTTCAAAGATGGGCTAAATCGGATGAATAGTTTTGGAGATATTTGACTTTGTATCTCAATCTATTTTATTAAATATTTCAAAAACTATCTAACTGATTTCAATTTTCTGTATTGCAAAATACTCGTCTATATGTCTTTTATGACAATTAATCAAAATATCTACACCCGTCAGTACGAAGTGTTCGTGATATTTGCATTTTTACAGTTTTCTCAAAAAAAATTTGTTCTCACTCTATTTTTTTTTATTCAATTGAAATATTCACTTCAAAATTTGCATGGAGTTGTCTCTCCGTAAACAAATTTACGAGTTCAAAGATGGGCTGAATCGGATGGATAGTTTCGGAGATATTCGACTTTATGTCCAAAACTATTTTATTAAATATCGCAACAAATATTCCACCGATTTCGATTTTTTATCTTGCAAAATACTCGTCTTGATCCCTCTATGACAATCAGTGAAAGTGTGTATAGCCGTCTATGGAAGGTTTTCGATATGTTTGAAATTATCCTTTTTTTGCTTCCGAATGGAAGCTTTGAAATCGTTCAATTTTTCGAATCTCTTATTTTGCGTGGAAGTGATAGAGAATGGTCTGAAACGTAAAAATACAAAGTTTGAGCACGTTGTCTGTCTGTGCAACTGGTCAGCTGGTGGTCAATTTTTTGAAAATTGAAAGAAAAGAGGGCTAAAGTGAGTCTAAAAAATTTGAAATTTCGTGCGATCATAGGTATTGACGACGACTAGATCTGTCCAAAATTTCAGGTGAATCGGTTAATCCGTTTGCGAGAAATCACGGTTTACTTTTTAATAGTGTTTTGCAAATATCTCCAAAGCACCCCAACCGATTTCAATTTTCTTTATTGCAAAATAATCGTCTTGATGTCTTTTATGACAATCGATCAAAATATGTGTACCCGTCAGTACAAAGTTTTAGAGATATTTGCATTGTTACAGTTTTCTCAAGAAATTTTTGTTCTCACTCTAGTTTTTTTAAAAATTGAAATATTCACTTCACAATTTGCATGGATCTTCCTCTCTGTACTGAAATTTACGAGTTCAAAGATGGGCTGAATCAGATGGATAGTTCCGGAGATATTTGACATTGTATCTAAACCTATTTTATTAAATATCTTAAAAACTATCCGACCGATGTCGATTTTCCTTATTGCAAAATACTCGTCTTGATGTCTTTTATGACAATCAATCAAAATATANTCTTGTTGAAAACGCCGGTTTTTGATGGACCAAACATCTTAACGTTTATGCAGGGAAGAAATTTTGTTTTCTTCTCAAAATTTTGACAGGCACTCCTGAACTACCTTCTCCTCGATTTCTACCCCCACGAACGACGATCTAATTTTTCTGACAGTTTTTGAAAAATTTCCCACCCTAAAAAATATTCAGTATTTGACGTCACTTTCCTCTCCTGTTACGTCCTGTTTTAATTTGAACGTGAGGATAAGTGCTACTTTTTCAAACGCAATAGGTTTGAGGGATTTGTCCTTTTTCCATTATTAATTTTTTATGTATATGCATTATTTTCTAAACTTTACGGGATTTTTCCAGANTTGTTTTGTTGCATAACAACGAGAGGGAGAAGTTTGGCAGATGGAATGCACATGTGCACAACCCATCCCGATCGTTGATACGCAGGAAAACATAAGCGAAATATTCGATTAATTCTGGAGGTCGAGTGGAATTCNTCTGGGTTGACGGAATGATCCGCAACGGATGAAACTCTCGAAAGGGTGCCTGGGCTTGTTGGTGCTTGGCCACGTATTCCGTGGTAAAATATCCCTGCGTCTGGGGATGCTGTGTAGCCGGAGGGGTGGTTTCCTTAGTCGGCGGCTGCGATACCGTGTGTTGGACCAACCGGAAGTTGCCCTGGCGGTCCTTGGTGACGCCTATATGTATGGGACNCCATCCCGATCGTTGATACGCAGGAAAACATAAGCGAAATATTCGATTAATTCTGGAGGTCGAGTGGAATTCGGCGTATTATTTTTGTTAATCGGCTCTGGTCGTTTTGACTCACTTCATTACTGTTTCCAACTCCACAGGATAATATTTGGAAGTAATTTTGTTAGAGAAACAATTACATGGCTAAAGGGAAATCATCAAAATCTTCAAAATTATCAGAGATTTCACATAACGATGGAACTGACCTCCCATTCCCCACAAGTCAAATTGTAAATTTTTAGGAGGGACTGTCCATCGAATCTTCCAAAGTTTAGAAATTAAAAAAAAAAAAAATATGCAACTCAAGATTTTTATTAAGTGTGCAAAATTCNTTGTATTATTATAATATTAATCTTTCTATTGCGTACAATTTTGTTTTCAAATTCATAGATGATTGTACCGGGGAGCATACTCATCGCTGCCGTCGGTCATCCTTCTGTGGGTATCCCGTGTAGCAGTTGGTAACTCGACCGTGGGCACAAAAATCGGTAACCCGGCAGTGGATAACCGGCTGCAGCTGACGGTGGGTAATATATTTCCGTGGATA